>NC_057795.1:394916533-395207550 GCF_018294505.1 Triticum aestivum | reverse complement strand
ATCCCCATCCTCACATCCCACGATTATCCCTCCATAATCTAGGTCGTGACTGCTTGAAGTACCTCCTCGATCAATGCTTATCCGCCATCCCTCAACACCACCAGGTTAGCAAGCTCCTCGGCTATTATTTCTTCATTGAATTCCGCATGGGCAAGCTAAACATTGTGCTTGATGCCTTATCCTCTTGGAAGGAGCACCAAGGATTGTTGACAACACTGTGTGGCCCATGCTTCATGCTCTTGTCACCTTGCGCACATCTATAGGCACATAGCCGACACTTGGATTTGCAACAACAGCAAGAGGCAGGTAACCTCGGGGCACTTTAGGGTTGCACGAACGGCCTTCTAAGATTTGGTGGATGAATCTACATCTTGTCATCCTCTCCGCCATTCCCACCATACTTGCCTTGGCACATGACAGGGCCATGATGGGATTCAAAGGATATTGCAATGCCTGTGTACTGACTTCCATGTGTCAAGTGCTCAATATGTGTTGTGAATGACTTTGTGGGTATTTGCACATTTCCCAACAGATTATGTTACAGTATATGCACCCAAGAAGCCTCTCGCAATCTATGGCACTCCCATCCCAGATTTGGGTACATATTAGCACCTTTCATGAGTGCGTGGAAAACAAGTCATTCTTTTAGTGGTGGGTCTTTTCTCATTGATGGCGCACTTCATTTTTCTTGTTCATTTCCTTACTAACAGTAATAGTCACACATGCTTTCTTCACCGACATTGTATGGCTTCATGGTCTACTAGAGATGATAGTGTATGATCAAGACCCTATCTTTACAAGTCAGCTAGAATTCTTCAGCCTCTCTACGGTTCAGTTCCACATGAGCTCTGCTTTCCATCCTCGGTCTGAAGACCAAACAAAGTTTGGCAATCATGTAATTGCAACGTCTCTATGATGTATATAATAAGCGGTCATCGCCGCAGTTGGCTCCAATGGCTTCCTTGGGTAGAATTATGCTATAATACACCCTTTCATACTGCCATAAGGCGCACTCCATTCAAGGTTGTTTTGCGCATGCCCCTGGCTCTATGGTTCTATATATGATACTGATGCAACAATTGATTCCTGACTTTAAGACATGGATGAGTTCATTACTAATGCTCAAGACCTTCTTCAGGCCCACCTGCAGCGTGACAAGTAATATTATGATGCCAAGCATTGTGAACTCTCCTTGAATATTGATCAATAGTTTGGCTCGGCCTACACACCATTCAATGGCTTCTTTGATAAATCATGGAAAGTTTGCGCCACGTCCATGTGGTAGGCCACCACGACATGTAGCTTGCATACCCCGGCGAGGGTTACACGACAGCAGTGCCCAAGTCTATGCTCTGCTCACTGTACATGAGCACCACCTACAACATCACTCTCCCTTTCATTGCCAAACTCGCACCTCCATCTCCCATATTGTCGTGGACGGCTCAAAGTTGTGCTCGCCAAGGACAGAGGTTGACACAACCATGGCACCCGCCGATACCGAGATGTCGGCGCGTCCAGGCATGTGAGGTCGCTGGTGTTGACATTTGTAACTCCGCCAGACTAGCTACCGGGTATGAGACCGGTACACCTGGCTATCACCTGGGATCTAGACTGTCCCCATAGATCAACACCAGCCTTTCCTGTGCATTTTATCCTCACTTGTAAGCACTTAGGATCAACTTCCCAGTCGGTCATCCATCCTCAAATTACCTCAGGCCAAAATGCTTAACTTGGATGTTCTTTGAACAAGAACTTCTAGAAATGAAGGTGCACCCTGTTGAGTGAGTAGTCTATCAATCATCTTAACTCGAATGTTATATACACCCCCGCCCCTCTTGGAATATCTGTTGTCATCATCGGCCTTATAGCAATGTTCCCTCTTAGCATATGTCTATGTGTGCCAGTGCCAGCATCCACATGTGACATGTTGTGTGCCATGCAAATGACTGCATCACTAACTTGTACACGTTCAGGTAACCGCGAGGATTAGCTCTGAACCATTATGTAACACCCTCGGACTGGCTACTGGGTATAAGACCGCCATGCTTTTCAACCACCTGTGATCTAAACTAGCCCCACAGACCAACACTAGTCTTTCATGTACACTTTGTCCTCACTCATGCGCACCCGGGATCAACTTTCATAGGTCATCCATCCTCAAATTACCCCATGCCAAGCATGTTTAACCTGGAGGTTCTTTGGAGATGAGATTTCAAAAAAGAAGGTGCACCTTGTTGATATGACTAGTCTATCAATCCTATTAATCCAGATGTTCTATAACAACATGCTCTTTGGTTGTAAAGTACCGCCATATTGTGTGTGCAGAGGTGTGGATCTGACTCCAATCCGGAGCAATGTCTTGTAGCTGGTACCGACATGGCTGTGACGAGGAGGGTAGTCTGCGGCCATGGGGTCAGTAGCTAGTTGAACATTGCTTGTCTCTTGGTCATGCAGTCGTGGGTAGTGGTTGGCACCATGGTTGGCGTGTATAGGTCTTGGCAGCAATGCCCCAGTGCGAGCACTTTCTAAATCTGACAAGTGATGGGGTCCATGATAGAGGATGCAAGGGTGGTGTACCGAAGATACAGTATTGAATAGATTGATTTGGATACAAAAGACTATATACTCTTTTGATTGCAGGAGTAACTTCTAATCTCCACCTTTAGGGATTGTTTGGATATACATAATTAGCCATGAGTTTATATAAAACTAGTTTTTATCTGGCTTTTAGTAAAATGAGTTTTACTAGTAGCTTTGTGAATAATCAGTATAGGAAAAATAGTGTTTGGGATTAGGAAAGTATAAGCTAGTCTTCCGATTTACTTATTTGGATAACAATCCATATTCCCCTCTCTGTGAGTTGTGGAAGTAGGATGGCATGAAAAGAGTGTGGGGCGTGAGGAAGTTAGTTAGGATCCAGTGTTGCTAAATCACATTTTTGGAAAAACAACAAATAGTCGTTTTTCTGCGTTCGTGAAATTCTAAGTTTCCTAGAAAAAAGTTCTTTGTATACGCGGATTAGTTAGAATAGCCAGACAAGATTAGTTAGACATTTTTCTAGTTTATAGGAATTGTGTTTTGTATATACTACTTATCCAAACAACCCCTTAATCTGCATCAAAATTTGTAAACTTTTCTAGGGGGGTGTACCGAAGCAAAGTTTAAGGACAGTTTAAGCCAGATGTTACACTCTTTAGTATCTCACTTCTGACCTTTATTTTTCTTGAAAACTAAATAGCATTTCCAATAATGTTTGTATATTTTGATGTTGCATTATTGGCACTTTATGTTCAATATCTCATTATCGATATTTTGTTCTTAAAAATATTTACCTTTTCCGACATTGTTTCTATATCTTGATGTCCATAATCTCTCTGACAAAATATGCATTCTTGGTGCTCAACCATAATATGCTTAAATCTTTATTTCTTTTGTCAGAAAGTAATTATTAAGTTCTAACTTTAGTTTTTTTTATTGTATGTGCGATTCAGCATGCAGAAATCGATTGACCGTTATAAGGCTTATACAAAGGATACTGTTAACAACAAGACAGTACAGCCAGATATATAGGTGAAGATCCTAATATATGAACTTCCTGGTTGATTAAGACTTGAATCATCCATTACAATTATGTTAACAATATCTGACAAGTGATATCAAAGTTATAGTACATCTCCATTTTGTATATATTGAGGCCTTTTTATCCAGAATATAGCCATAACACAGTATACTAGTGACGCAATTTGCTCTGTCTCTTACAGCAGTATATTAATTTGTCAGTGACCGGCATGACAACTATACATATTGATCCACGCCACTATAATTCAATTGATATATAATAGCTAAAAGGCAAACCTTCACGTGCACGACCCTTATAATGTACTTAATGTAGGAATATGATCACAATATGCTCTCTTTAATACTGTATTTACCATGTTGACTAATGATTGGATGCAATTCTACACCTTCAATGAATACAACAAAAGAAATGTTAATATTGATATGGTCGTGCATCTAAAGTTCAAAACCGTCGAGGATTATGCCATTCTTCATTTAACCAATTAAAAATCAGGAGCCATCAATGTTGTTGCAACTAATATATGCCAGCCCACTATTGCAATATCACATGGACGCATGTTACGAGCAAAAACATGATATATACTGCCCTATAGTATTCTGTAAAATAAGGACATAAATGTTTGCTCTGGTCATCATAGTATGGCATGTGATGTGACGACACACATTCTTACGCTGAATCTTCTGGATTCTGAACTGCAGCAAGTCAAAGCTGATGCTCTAAGCTTGGCAAAGAAACTTGAAGCTCTTGAAGATACGAAGCGGTAAGCAATCTTGTCACTTTCTGAAGCCTAATTATACTTAGACAGCCGAAAATAATGTTGTGTTATATGAGGTGCAGAAAGATCTTGGGCGAAAATTTAGGAGGATGCTCTACTGAAGAACTGCATTTTCTGGAAGGAAAAATTGAGAAGAGTCTCCGCGTCATCAGAGGAAAGAAGGTTGGCTAGTTCAAAACTCTTGAATTCTACAAAACAGCCGAGCTGCTAAATTTGACACGAACTAACATGAATCTGTGTATGTGTTCACTCCACTGCCGCCAGACCCAGCTGCTCGAACAGCAGATAGCTAAACTGAAAGAGAAGGTATGTCCTCAACTGATGCATAACCCCAAAGGCCAGAGTAATGTCTGGCGTGTTTTTTTTTTAAATCTTACAGCAGCCTATGTACATACTCACAGTACACACGCCAGCTAATTCTTCATGCTTCTTGTATCTCCATGTTCAGGAGAGGACGCTTCTCAAAGACAACGAAGACTTGCGCGGAAAGGTGATGACTTTGAACAAACTACTATCAGTCACTCTCGCAGTGCAAACTCCGAACTGCTCGCTTTTTTTTTTTTTTTGCTAGTAGAGCTGCAGAGTACCTAATATCTTATATGCAAGAGACAGAGAGAGCATAGCAAATTAATCTCCCACCCATCATGTAGTAATATGTATGGAATTCCAATCAGTCACTGACGTCCATCTTGTCGCTGCAGCAGCGCAACCTTGAGGCGCCGCTGTTGCTTTCTGCCCCGAACTGCGTCGCACCTCTGCAGCCAGAGCAGGAGCCGGTACCGAGGGACGAGGACGTGGAGACGGAGCTCTACATTGGGTTGCCCGGGGTTCGCTGCTCCAGCCGGCGGTCAGGTCAAGCCAAATAGGTAACCAGCCCGAAGGTTGAGCATCACACCAATAAACTCTCTACAGATCCATGAAGTGTCCGATCAGTAGTCCACCATTTCTGTTATTCTCTATATTTAGACAGAATCTGTAATGTCTTGCAAAGCTAAATTAGCGGCTGCGACGATGACAAACCTGCAGAGAACCTCTGATGACTGAACTCAAGGTGAAACGCCCAGCACACCAATTGTTTCTTGGCCTGGCTGTATATATAGAAATTACGAAGCTGCTGTCTCTCATGTCCCTATTGTTTCTTCGTTTCCGGGCATTGTCGTTGTAAATTAGCGGTGATCATGGTTTGTTCTCCTTGTAGCCGCGCCCCTCTGTGGCCCCGGATCCCCTGAACTGTTTGCTATTTCTACTTCTATAATAATATCGACCTGTGAAGTTTGTGCAAAATGAACTGATAGATATCTATAGTAAGGGTAAAAAAAAGATTAAAAGACATCTAAAGTGTTGCTGCTTTCGATTCTATTGGACTGTTGCTTGTTTGAGTTGGATTATATCGAACTCTCAGGATTCGCGACACCAGGTATCAACGTCGTGCCCCTTCAGATACCGAGTTGGTGCGATAAGTCCGGGATTGTTTCTCTTGGACCCACATAGCCAGCGATCATTCCCCATGCGAGAGGACCCTGGCGAAACAATCTTTTCCCCCACGAGGAGGGAGATAGGGAGTGTTTTTGTTCGCTGGGAAACCATTGCAAGAAAAAAACGGCCTGAAAATGCTATTGTGAGCTCGAGCTCACATGCTCTCAGATGAACAGTAAAATCCGAAAAATAGTAAAAAAAGTTAAAAATAAATGTATTTCTTTGTCAAGAAACATTAAAGATTTTTCTACACGTGTGCAAATTTTCGCAATTGAATCACATTTGTGGATGTGTCAGCAAAAAAAAAACAATGCTTCAAAAAACACACTATTTGGAGCATCAATTTTGTTGTTTTTGCTGGCACCTCCACATATGTTGTTTTTGCCCAGCTTTAGCAACAAAAAAAGAGGCATTAACCATTGCAAAAAAGAAAGATCTTAAAAAGGTTAGAAATAATTCGCACATAAATTAATTAACTAAAAACATGCAAAGATGCCATCATTTTTATAATAAAAGAAACCGCATAGCCAGTAATTGAAAATAATAATAAATATATTGTATGTATTTTGATGTGTATGGATGAAGAACTTTGAATTGTTATTAGATCATGGTTTCAAGTACCTGATAAGTTGCCATGATTTTACTCTAATTAATTGCCACCCCGAAAAACAAAAGTTGACTCTACAAAAAGTTTTCAATAAATTGCGAGTGACATACTTGAATAAAAAGGAATTTATGAATTTTTCCGTGAAAATGTTTCATGCCATGTCACTGAGCAAAATTTGCCATGTTTACGAGAACATTGTTTCTTTATTTTTTACATGGACCAATACAGACATGTGTCAGTACAAAAATTTCTAAAAGTTTGCCATGTTAGCATTACATATTCCACAAAAAAAAAATAGTTTTCCATGGATTAGAAAAAAATTCATCGACTTGCCATGTGACACTGAATTTCATAAAATAATTGACACCACTTTGCAGGAGGGAAAAAAAAGAAATTTCCATGTGAGCAACATTTCTTTTTAAAAATATCATGAGTTAGTACACACACAAAAATTGCCATGTGAAATGAACTAAAATTATGTAGGTTTGTCATGTAGTAGGAAGCAAAATTGTCATGGCGTGTAAAAATTGCTATACTACCTAAAATAAAGTTACCATGACGGAAATCCCTTTTGGAGCTCGGGCTCCAGTAAGGCCTCCAAATTCAAATGTGAAATTTCATTAAAATTCATATTTGTACAGTTCAAAAAATTCTGATTTTTTTCACAGATATACATGAAGGCATAATACACATGTGTATAAATTTTCAGTTCAAAATACATTGAAATGAGGGCTGTGCAAAAAAGACAAATCTGGGGTTGTTTAACACATGATACTATTCATTCTCCCAGGCCATGGATTTGTCTTTTTTTACAGGTCGCAACTCAAGATATTTTATCATGAATTTTTACGCACATGTGGGTTACATCCTTACATACACTCATATTTTTTTTCAGAACTTTTTGAACCATAAAAGTTTGAATTTTTTTTTTTTCAAAAATAAAGGTCTCCATGGAGCTCGGCCTCCAAACCGCCATTCTCGTTACCATGAGCTAATTAATAAATTTGACAGGGTCTAAACAATGAAAATAGCCATGGTACCTAAAATAAAGTTACCATGAGCTAATTAAGAGAATTTCCATAGTGTAAAATAATGTGTTTGCCATGCTACATGTAATGGCATGGCTATTTGAAATTATGTACATTTTGCCGTGTAGTGGGAAGAAAAAATGACATGGTTTGTAAAATAAAATTGCCATGGACTAATTACTAAGTAAAAAGCTTGCCATGTTCTAAATAATGAAATTGTCATGCTACCAGCAAAAAATACCATGGTGTATATCATTTGGTATTAGGATTTGAGATCCTCTTCATATATTTATGTTAATAGTCTTCTTGATGTTGGGCGAAGTCCACCATGTAACATATGTCAATTTTGGACAGAAGGTTATTACTACTGTCATGACGGCTAGTTGCGGAGGTAGATTAGTGATAAGGCCTATCTCCCTTCGTTCCTGATCGTTGCAGCAGGGGTAAACGAAGACCACGCTTAAGCTGCGTCCACGGGGGAAGACCCTTTAATTATCATTCAGTAACCGGTGTGGGGATGAATGGTAGGCGTATGTGATACGAGACTGTCATGTGCATGCACGTATATGTATTTTGCTCCGCCCACAGATAAAAACATATAAAATGGCTTAGGAGTCTAGCGTAACATTATGCTTAGGCGTTGGTCATTTAGACGCATACTAGTGAGGAATCCAAACTCGGTGAGAACACCTTAGTGCTATTGATTTCAACAAGCTTCACTTACGCAATGCGTCACTTTATTTTACTTTTGCAAGTTTATTTTTCTGTTCACCACAATCCACCGATGTTTTTATCCCGTTCCACTTTGCTTTGGATCATATATAACTTACAGGCATTGCTATTTAAACCCTTTGAGAGACTGAGACCAATTCAGGTGCTCTCTATGGGATTGATACTCTTACTTCAGAAAATATACAACTAAACGTTGTGCACTTGCAGGCCATCAGCAAGGCCGCCTAGGCAAGGGTGACTGTTGTCGCGGAGGACCTCTGTAATCACATGAAAGAATGTAATTTGCTGAGGTCCAAGAACACCTTAGACGCCAGTGTCAAGCAGCTCAGTCTGGACCTGAAGGAAGCCCGTTTCCAGGCATCGTCCTCCAAGGAGGAACTAAAGCAGGCCTCGGAAATCCCATCTGGTAAGTGATACATATCCAACATGTCCATAATTTTTGATTGTTCCATGCTGTTATATTGTCATTCTTGGATGTTTTACAATCATTTTATATCAACTTTTAATCATTTCTTGGGACTAACCTATTGACATAGTGCCCAGGGCCAGTTGATACTTTTTGCTTGTTTTTTACTTCGCAGGAAATAAATACCAAACGGAGTCCAAACGCAAAAAAAACTTTTTGGTGTTTTTTCTGGGCCAGAAGACACCAGATGGGCCAAAGAAGTACCAGAGGGGTGCCCCGAGGGGGCACAACCAACCTGGGCGCGCCTGGGGGGCAGGCGCGCCCTGGGGGGTTATGCCTACCTTGGTGGCCTCCCGCACCGCCTCTTTGCTCTATAAATACCCCAATATTCCAGAAACCCTAGGGGAGTCGACGAAAATGAATTCTAGCTGGCGCAAGTTCCAGAAACACCAGATCCAATCTAGACACCATCACGGAGGGGTTCATCATCCTCATTGGTGCCTCTTCGATGATGCTTGAGTAGTTCATTGTAGACCTACGAGTACGTAGTTAGTAGCTAGATGGATTCATCTCCCTCATTTGATTCTCAATACAATGGTCCCTTGGAGATCTATTTGATGTAACTCTTTTTGCGGTGTGTTTGTTGGGATCCGAGGAACTTTAAGTTTACGATCAGATCTATATTTTTATCCATGAAAGTTATTTGAGTCTTTTGATCTCTTATATGCATGATTACTTATAGCCTCGTATTTCTTCTTCGAATCTTTGGTTTAGTTAGGCCGACTAGATCGATTTTTCTTGCCACGGGAAGAGGTGCTTTGTGACGGGTTTGATCTTATGGTGCTTGATCCCAGTGACAGAAGGGGAATCGACATGTATGTATCGTTGCCATTAAGGAAAATAAGATGGGGCCTATTTCTACATAAATATATCTTGTCTACATCATGTCATCGATCTTATTGCATTACTCTGTTTTTCCATGAACTTAATACACTAGATGCATGTTGGATAGCGGTCGATGTGTGGAGTAGTAGTATTACATGCAGGCAGGAGTCGATCTACTAATCTTGAACGTAATGCCTATATAATGATCATTGCCTGGATATCGTCATGATTATTTGAAGTTTATCAATTGCCCAACAGTAACTTTTTTACTCACCGTATGCTATTTTTCTCGAGAGAAGCCACTAGTGAAATCTACAGCCCCCGGGTCTCTTCTTTATCATATTTGCCTAGGAGATCTATTTTTTATTTCTTTTATTTCCAGGTCTATTAATCCAAAAACATAAAAATACCTTGCTGCAATTTTTATTTATTTATTTTATCTCGCGTTCCCGCGAGATCTATTTATCCAATCTACTATAATTTTACCTATCTTTTTACCCATGAGGGATTGACAGCCCCTCTCTTTCGTCGGGTTGCAAGTATTTGTTCTTTGTGTGCAGGAGTTGTTTACATGGTGTTGCGTGGTTCTCCTACTGGTTCGATAACTTTGATCTCATAACTGAGGAAAATACCTACCGTCGTTGTGCTGCATCATCCCTTACTCTTTGGGAAAATACCGACGTAGTTCAAGCCGCATCAAAAGGAATTTCTGGCGCCGTTGCCGGGGAGGATCAAGTCAAGATAGTCTCTCGACAACTCACTAATTTATGGCGCCGTTGTCGGGGAGACATCATCAACATCTACCAGGTTGCTAATCATAAATCTCATCTCCTTGCAATTTACATTATTTATCATTTTCCTCTCGTTTTTCTCTCCCCCACTTCACAAAAATTTGTCGTTCTATTCGCCCTCTTTTTCGTTCGCTATTTTCTTGTCAGATCTGTTTTTCAGTCCAATCTTGTTGTGTAGTTACGATGACTTAAGAGAACACCAAGTTGTGTGATTTCTCCAATACCAACAAATATGATTTTATTAGCACTCCGATTGCTCCTCCCACCACTAGTGCGGAGTCTTGTGATATTAATGTTGCTTTGTTGAATCTTGTTATGACAGACCAATTTTCCGGTACTCCTAGTGAGGATGCCGCGTCCCATCTTAACACATTCATGGTATTATGCAATATGCAAAAGAAAAAAGATGTGGACAATGATATTGTGAAGTTGAAATTATTCCCGTTTTCTTTGCAAGATCATGCAGAAATTGGGTTTTCTTCTTTGCCTCGCAATAGTATCAATTCTTGGGATAAGTGCAAAGATGCTTTTATTACTAAGTATTTTCCGCCTGCGAAAATTATTTCCCTTAGGACGTAAATCATGAATTTTAAGCAACTTGAGCATGAACATGTTGCACAATCTTGGGAAAGAATGAAATTGATGCTAAGAAATTGTCCTACTCATGGTTTAAATCTTTGGATGATCATACAAAAAATTTATGCGGGATTAAATTTTGTTTCTAGAAATCTTTTAGATTCTGCCGCGGATGGTACTTTTATGAAAATTACTTTGGGTGAAGCTACTAAATTGCTAGACAATATTATGGCAAATTATTCACAATGGCATACCGAAAGAGCTCCTACTAGTAAAAAAAGTTAATTTGGTTGAAGAAATTTCTTCTTTGAGTGAAAAACTTGATGCTCTTATGAAATTGGTTGCTAATAAAAGTGCTCCTATTGATTTTAATGGTGTGCCTTTGTCTACCTAGATTGAGCAAAATAGTGATGCCGTAGATGTGAATTTTATCGCTCAAAACAATTTCAATAACAATGCTTATAGAGTTAATTTTAATCCTAGGCCTTTCCTAGTAACACTACTAGGGAAAACCCTAGCAGTAGCGCGGGTATTTTGCCTATCAGTAGCGCGGGATGACGTGCTACTGATAAGGCGCTAAAGCTAACGTGTAGCAGTAGCGCCTGTCATCCCACGCTACTGCTATACATGGCTAGCAGTAGCGCGCTTTAGTGCAGAGCTCTGCTGCTAATATCTGCAACGCTTTTTAGCAGGAAGCGCTACTGGTAAGGGAACGCTATTGCTAATTTTGTTCCCCTCGCTACTGCTAGTTTTATTAGTTTCTATTTTTTTTCTGCATATTTGTTTTGTATTTGAATAGGCTTTATACAATAATCTTTAGCATATCATACACATACAAGTGTAATTATAGCATATACATACAAATAGTCTCATCAAATCATGTCATCATCATAATCATCATCCAACACAAAATGGTCTCTCATCATCATCTCGAAAATAGCGATACAAGTCTCGATTACTTGCAACTACATCGTCATCCATCTAAACAATGATATACGCGAGAAGAGCTACACTATGAGTGAGAGCGGAACTATGAAGTACATGAGTTCGTATCCCTCTCTCGCATTAGCGTGAACCTAAACTAACTACTGGCTGTCACTCGGAAACCAAAAACTGGTACACCTGGGCCTGACACTCCGGCCACTCGTCATATACTCCTGGCGTAGCACTTCTTCGCCATCGATGATCTATGCACCTGCATCATCACATGAGTCGATGATATGCAACATATATAGTTGAGCAACAGAAAGAGACAGACTTGGCAAAAATAGAAGCAACATATCATAAGCATAAATAACAAAGTTCATCATACCCAAAATGCCGTATCTAGAGTGATCTTCGCTAGTCGAGGAGGAGGACGGCTTAATTACATCACAAATAAAGTTTCACTGTGCATAACTCAAAGTTTTGTCATACAGAAAGTATGGACTAAACGGACACATTGTCATATATCGGCAATCACTCCAACATGTCGTGCCATCTATCCATGTCAGGGAGAAAGTCCCCGAGCTTAGTGAAAGGCTTCATGTCGAGACGTTGAGAGGCTACGCGTGTTCGGACGTCTTCCCGCGACATTTCTCCTTCTTTGTAGAACATCCCTGTTTTTTTGAGGACCTCCTTCATGATGATTTGGGCAAGTTCGCGCTGGATGTGATAGAACTCAGCTCGAAGTTGATGATCCTCGATATCTCCTAAGTCCTTTGCCCATTGCAGAATATGGGCATCGCCGGATTTAGGTGATATGCGAAGGTTCTGGTGATCCGATAATTCACACTTGATTTCCAGGCGGCCAACGAGTTGCTAAACTTGGTCATGGCGTGTTTGTTTATCTTCTTCATTGCCGGATCCTTATCTGGATCTTTATAATCCTTTTCATTCCGGCCCGGGAACAAGAATATCTGGTGCAACTTCTTTAGGAGGGAGGGCGTCATATTATCTATCTTCTTTAGTTTCTCATCGTTGATGGTGGCGGTTGTCCGTATGATGCAGCCTATTTGATTGCCGTAGCACGCGCGCGATTCCTCGGGCGTGGTTGGCTCCAAATTGCCGTCGTCCACCTCCGTGACCACCGGTCTAGTAGTATTGAGCTTGTCAGGAAGCCGTTGTCTCTTTGCTTTCGGTTCTATACCGGCTCCGCTAGTCTCGGCACCGGTCTCAGTCAGCACCGGTCTCGATGCCGGTCTCAGTCTCAGTGCCGGTCTCAGTCTCAGCGCCGGTCTCGATGTCGGTCTCAATCCCTGATGTGATAGGTGGACCCACCAACATCAACTCTTGATCATCGGCTTCCCTCAAAAATTCTTCTGCTGCCATCACTAACAAAAAGACACATCCGTGACATTTTGGGCCGAACGAAAAAAAATTCTGTCATACATATGACACTTCTATGACGATAATTGTGACAAAACCCGGTATCATCATAGATATGGTGGGCTCCTACTTCTATGACAAAAAATCATGACAGAAAATGGGCTTTTCGTCCTGGGCGGGCCGGAGACGCAGCTGCATGACATTCTTTGGGCCGTCCATGATGGAAAAAACCGTGGTAGAAGCGAGGGCGAGGAAAATATCAGGGAGTTCCCGGTTACAGTGGGAGGTCGGGGGCCGAGCGATGCGCATTTCTCTCATACATGTACGCGCGTGTGTGCGAGGCGTTGGCTCTAACTGAACCCGAGCGAGGCATTGGGATCTAACTGAACTCGCGCGATTGCACTGCAGGCTACGCGCTACTGAACCCGAGCGATCGATCGATGGCTGTTAACTAAACCCGATCGAGTGATTCCTTCGCTACTGCTGCTAACTGAAGCCGATCGATGCTGCCTCTGGGATGAACAGTGAGCGTTGCGGGGGGTTTGGATGAACAGTGAGCGGTGGCGTTGCCTCTGGATGAACAGAACCCCGTGGTGTGGAGGGCTGGATGAACATTAGACGGTGGAGGGGTGCCTGTGGAGGGGTGGTTGAACAGGACCCCATGGTGTGGAGGGCTGGATGAACAGTAGACAGTGGAGGGGTGCCCGTGGAGGGGTGGTTGAACAGTAGCCGGTGGAGTAGCGTGCGGTGGAGGCTGGATGAATAGGAGCCCGTGGAGGCTGGAGGAGGTCGACGGTATCCCCTGGAGGCAGGAGGAGGTCGATGGTGGAGATGAACAGTATCTCGTGGAGTCCCGTTTTGCGGTATGCCACACCCCTCCCGTTGAACAGGACCCCCTTTAGATCGTAGGAGGTCCGTTTCGTCCGTTTTGCGGTATGCCACACCCCTCCCGATCAATAGGACCCCCGTTTCGACCGTAGGAGGTCCGTTTCGTCCGTTTTGCGGTACGCCACACCCCTTCCAATCAACAGGACCCCGTTTCAACTGTAGGAATCCGTTTCCTCCATTTTGCGGTACGCCACACCCCTCCCGATCAACAGGACCCCGTTCTGAACGTAGGAGGTCTGTTTCCTCCATTTTGCGGTATGCCAGGCCTCGTTTCCATCGCCTTTTCCGTCCAAGCCCTCCCGATGAACATGATCACGCATTCCGTTCCGACCCAGCCGATTGGCTCCCACGCGTTCCGTTGCCTCCCGATGAACATGACTCATTCCGTTGCCTCCCCATGAACACGATGTGTTTCGTTGCCTCCCCATGAACACGACACATTCTGTTGCCTCCCCATGAACACGACGCATTCCGTTGCCTCCCCATGAACACGATGACGACGTTGTTTCTCCGTTCCGACCCAGCCATGTACACGGGCCCTGGCCGCACGTATGCGCGAGTAGGCGTTTGAGACCCTGCACGTATGTACGTACGTGGCCGTATTTTCTTTCTTGCACCCTGGCTGTTGTACGTACGTGTACATTCTACGTGCGCGCCTCTAGTACGACACGTACACACCTCTACTAGTGAGACGTGCACGCCTCTACATCGACCAGTATATATGTACATACACGTTCGCAGCCAGAATGATAACGCTACGTACGCTTCGACCAGGTGGGTCCCAACTGTCAGGCACTTCCTTGCAGGCAAAGATGTAGCTGGTGGGTCCCAGCAGTCAGGGGGGCGAATCGTTTTGGTTCTTTTTGTCCGGACGCACTTCCTTGCGTGCGAAGGTGTAGCTGGTGGGTCCCAACAGTCAGGGGGGAAATGTTTTTTTCGCAAAATACGATGGCCTGTCCGGTGGGTCCCTGCTGTCAGGTGGAGGAATCATTATTTTCTGCGTAATAAGGAGGCACTTCCTTGCTGCGGCCGTGGACCCAGCTGTCAGCCTCTCCATGTACAGTCCACGTCCGATGGAAGTCGTTCCTTGACCACGTTGACCACGCCGCGCCGAGAGCACCAGGACGGTGAACGACGGTGAGGCCTAGGAAGGGGACGACGCGGAGCCGGTGAAGATGGGGCAGTGGATGCCCACGCGGAGAGGAGTATGAGGGTTCACTCGTTTGGCTGCGGTGTGAGGCTGCCGTCGCCGCAGGGCCTGGCCAGCGGTGGGAATAGTAGGGGGGCGGTGAGGCCTCCGCGGCAGCACAGCCGGCCACGAGAGGCAGGAGCAGGCGGCATGACCGGCGCTGCTTTGGGCGGCTGGTGCAAGAAGACCAGAGGTTGAAGAAGCACTACTGCCGTTGGATGGACATCGTACGGTCACTGGAGCTAGAATCGTTCATATTGACTAAGTTGACAAAGCCCTCTGTCCCCGTCAACTTCGTAGGCTCACAAGTCAACCTCCCACAAAGGTGGGTCCCAGCTAGCAGGGGAGTATTCATTTCTTTGTGTGTAATAAGGAGGCACTTCCGGTGGGTCCGAGCTGACAGCGGGGGTAACTTTTTTTTCGCGAAATACGGTGGCCCGTCCGGTGGGTCCCAGCAGTCAAGGGGGAAACATTTTTTTCGCGAAATAAGGTGGCCCGTCCATGGGTCCCTGCTGTCAGGTGGAGGAATAATTATTTTGCGTGTAATAAGGAGGCACTTCCTTGCGGCCGCCGTGGACCCAGCTATCAGCCTCTCCACGTACAGTACTCTTCTGATGGAAGTCGGTCATTGACCACGCCACGCCGAGAGCACCAGGGCGGTGGACGACGGTGAGGCCTAGGAACGGGACGATGCAGAGCCGGGGAAGACGCAGTAGTGGAAGCCCGCGTGGAGAGGAGTACAAGGGTTCACTGGTTCGGCTGCGGTGTGAGGCTGCCGTCACCGCAGAATAACAGGGGGTGTGGGTGAGTGGAGGGATGGCCTGGCCAGCGGTGGGAGTAGTATGGGGGCGGTGAGGCCTCCGCGGTAGCACAGCCGGCCATAGGAGGCAGGAGCAGGCGGCACGACCGGCGCTGGTTTGGGCGACTGGACCAAGAAGACCAGAGGTTGAAGAAGCACTACGACCGTTGGATGGACATCGTACGGTCACTTAAGCTAGAATCGTTTATATTGACTAAGTTGACAAAACCCTTGGGACGCTCCAACTTAGTAGGCCCACAGGTCAGCCTCCGAAACGGTGCGCCCAAGATGTCAGGGGGAGGGATCATTTTTTGGGCGGCCGAACCTAATAATATCCGAGATTGAAGAAGAAGCACGACATCCGTTGGATAGACATCCAACGGCCACTGCTGCTAGAGCCGTGTGTTGACTATAATAAGTTGACAAAGCCTTACATACGCGTCAACTTATTTTTTTAGGGGACGCGTCACTTATTAGGCCCACAAGTGTGTGGCAGAGAACTTATAGCCCATTTGCATTTTGTAAGAATGTACAACCCATTTTTGAATTCTAATGGAATTTACAACAGCCCATTTACAGTCTGTTAAAAGTACATAACTCAATAAAATTTCCCAAATTTTCATGGGATCCGAAATATTTTTATCCCGAAATTTCTAGTCAGATTAAATATAAATTTGTATTACATAAAAATACAACGAAATATTGCGCGCGCAACAATGAAAATTTAAGGTTTTCAAAATCCATAAACAATATTTTATAAACTAATTTCGTGTTTGGTGCATTTTTTTATAGTTACTGCCCAGATTTTATAATTACATCCCATTTATTATTTTTAAAGCCCATTTTCCTGTTAAGCCTAATGCATCCCTCCTAGAAAAGATTTGCAGCCCAGCGGGGCGGAGAATAACAAGTTGACCTTGCCTGGGTATTCCTCAAAAAGACATATAGCTGGGCTAGCCATTTTCATCTTGAAAAAAATTAGTATCTGGGCTGGATATCAGGACTGGGCTAGACGGGCCACAGCCCGCCCAGTTAATACCCTACTCTCCTCTGAACAACAACGAAATCATTGCCAAGAAAAACTCTGCAGTGCTCATGCCTCAAAAACACAAATACTGCTCGAGCTGCTTGGTCCCAGCTGTCGGCCGCACCTTGTGCCATTCTCTCGTTTATATTGACTACATAGGTTGACAATAGTGTGGGACTGTGATGTCAGGAAACCAGGAGAAAGCAAAAAATATATAGTTGTACATAATAAGGAGGCACTTGCGTACGTACGGCTATGGCCCTAATGGGTCCCTAGTGTCATCCAGTCAAAATAAAGTCATCTCCTGAACCATCATGTTCGTTAACGATGTTAACAATGCTCGGCGCCATGGCGAGCGCAACAACTTGAAGGACAATGGAGAGGGCCTCGCGGGCCCTACGGATGGTCTGATACAGCACCCGCTGCTCATTTAGCAAGCTAGGATCATCGGACACCTATGAGCACCTTCGGGAAACTGAGACGGCATGAAACGGTAAGGCCGCGCTTGGGAGCTCTGGTTTATTTCAAACCTATATTAACATACAAGTGTAATTTACGCATCATCGGAAACAACGCGTAAAATACAGGCGTAATGAAACCGAGGGCCCGAGGTCTGTAAGTAAAACCGGCGGGTTACACGTGTAATTTGAGAGACAAGTGTATATTTTACGAGCACTGCTATATGGATGACATTACCAGATGATACATGCACGACGTGTGTATCATGCCATCCATGGGCAAGGCTGAAATAGCAGCTAACGGCTGGATTAGCAATCGTCCGAGTGTCGTTCAACGTTTTTATCGTGTGTGAAGTACTTCCGATATTTTACTAGTCGAAATCGACCAACCAAGCGCCTTCGCCCGAGACCATCTGCTTTAATTTACAAGCGGTTTTGGTTGGAAAACGACAATCCAATCACGGCCTAATATCATGAGTTGGTCGGAATATCATATGGTTTCACGTCTAACCTACCCAACTTGTCATATAGGCTATGAATGAAACATCAGACGATGAACTTCTTAAGCACGGAAACAACAGAAGAGGATGATTTTCTTAACAAGCAAATCACTGGCATTAGATTGACATGCAAAACAATACGAAGCATTATTCTCAGGAGGCACGGTGAACAGCTCGTGATGCTGCATGCCACAACATTCCAAGCTCAACTTTGCAATCAAACACAAGGCCTGGCATTACATAGACATATTCAGAACAAACTCTTAACACAGGAATATCTCAGCAGAGTAACTATTTACTTCTAAACTGAACACAGGAATAGGAAAAAACACTCGACGCTGCTCACAGCAAGGGCGTCCCACTCAAAAATATCAAATGCATGTCTTCTGGCTAACATCAATGAGCAAATTTTGACAAGGTTTTCCAATTCCAATATATTAAACTAATGTCTTCTTGCTAACATCAATGATTAAACTTTGACAAGCTTTTCGCATTCAAAATATGTAATGCCTATGATCATGGAGTCCTGTCGTAGCTTCTTGTACTTGTTTGGGCACTTTTTTCCAGGGCACTCCATGTGTTGTTAAATTGACAATGCTCTCTGCAGACTAGTCATGTCACCGGTGTCTAATAATACTCTGTAAAGCTTCTCGGTCATTCCTTCTGTAATGTAGCGCAAACAGTGACTGCTTCTTTCTGCAAAGTGGAACGACCAACTGGACCCAGTAATGCAGTAGTTTGCCTTGGACACATTGGCTCCTTTTGTGCAGTTCAACTAAAATCGAAGTCGGAATAAATGGAGCTTTAATTTTGATATCCCTGTAAGCAACAATAGGTGTAAGGGAAACAATTACTGAGAAATAATGGTTGATGACTTGTACTCCCAGAAGAAAAGCATCTACTGATCTACTTTATCTTAATGGGAAACAAAGCAGGAGAGTAGCAATTCTCCATCAGTGTGATTCATTCATATTGACTGAGACATTATCTTAACAATGCCTTGTTTCAACATGTATAAAGAACGACAAAGCAGAAAAGTACCATTCATAAAACAATGCAACTGATTCATTTTAACAAGGACATTATCTTAACAATACCTTGGTTAAACATGTAGAAAGAACTACAAAGCAGGATAGTACCATTCCTAACAAGTGTTGTAGTTTTGAACTAAGATTCAGTAGTTAATTAATTCTGAGAGTGGCATTGCTTAATTTTACCAGCGGCATTAGATTAATGAAAAGCATAAACAGTTCCAGGGGAGAGTGGGCGCAACAACAGTATGTGCTTCCATCTACTTATAAAGGGGGTGATGCAGAGTTTGTTGTAACAAAGCAACAAGCATCATGTCTGGGTTGGTCCCATTTTTGTTCACTACTTAATGGGAAAAGACAGCAATACAATAGCTTCAATTCAACATTTATTTAAAACAGTACCAATACAAGTAGCACAACATCTCAAAGCACACTGCACAATCATGTGTGTGAAGGCCTGTACTGACCTTTCATGAGACGGACAAGATCAAATACGAATCTGCCAACACGAATAGGAAATCCAATCTCGTTTTGTGCAGTTGCACTGAAATCAAGCAAAGTGTTTCGCGTAGTGAAGCAAAATGTCGCAATAGCAACAAGTTGAATAGATATCCCTATTTAAACAGAGGCAAAAAACGAATCAATTACTGGCTAATAAAGGAGGATGAAACATGCGGCCACAAAAATGGTAATCCTGCCAATCCCTAACAAGTGTTGCAGTTTTGAAATAAGATTCAATAGTTAATTCTGAGAGTGGCATCAATTAGTGGCTTATAAAGGGGGTGATGCTGAATTTGTTGTAACAAAGCAACAAGTATCATGTCTGGGTTGGTCCCATTTTTGTTCACTACTTAATGGGAAAAGACAGCAATACAATAGCTTCAATTCAACATTTATTTAAAGCAGTACCAAAACAAGTAGCACAACATCTCAAAGCACACTTCACATCATGTCGATGAGACCAAGATTTGAAACAACTCGCCACGAAGACTGGAAACAAATCTCGATCTCCTTTTGTGCAGTTCCACCAAAATTAAGCAAAGTCACCGGTGTGACATTCAAGTTGAACTGCACAAAACACTCTTAAAACATAAGTGTTTCGAGTAGCGAAGCAAAATGTCGCAATAGCAACAAGTTGAATCGATACCCCTGTTTTAACAGAGGCAAAAAAGGAAACAATTACTTGTCGATGAAGGAGGATGAAACAAACGGTGACAGAAAGAAGCATCTCACTTATCTTGGATGGAAAACAAAGTAGGATAGTAGCATTTCTAAAACGGTTGCATTGATTCATACTAACAGAGACATTCTCTTGAAACAACATTTGTTAAAAAATGTAATTTACTTTTAACAGTGGCATTGCTTCAATTTTCCGGTGGCATTCTTAGATTAACAGCAGCAAAATAGTTGTATGGGACATGCCAGCACCATGTGCGTCCAAACATATAAATGGGTGATGCAGAGTATGTAGCCAAACAGCATATATGCATTGGTTCCATATTTTTTCTCTTTGAACCTTTTTCCTATGTGAGGGCAGCAAATCTAGTCCTGCACAAACTACCCGACCCCCTATTTTCTTTCCCTTTTCAACAAAGAGATCGGTTCCTTACAGATGTGTGTACTGGGTTACCCCCCTTTTCCCTCTTCGACCTACAAAGCGGCTGGATAGCCAGTCTATACTACTTTCCGCCCCTCCTTTTCTCATTGAACCACGTCCTAGATTCTTGCTCTAGCCCACCGCACCCTTCTTTCCTCTTTGAACCAAGACCTAGATTCGACTACAGATCGAAAAAGATCCACATGTAGCTAGAGCAACGACGGTTTCAAAGAAACTTATACCTTAGGGTCGTCGGGATGTGGCAAGACGTGCGGCGGGAGGCCGGATCTGCCCACACTACGTACGACAGCAAGGAAGAAGGGTCGGTGGCCCCCCGCACAGGCGCTGGGTGAAAGGGAACAACGCAGCCGGTAGTGGATTGCCTCCGTCGCCGAAGGCGATAGAGTGAACGCTGCACCTCCTCCCCTTTCGGGTGCGACGGGATACGGGCGCCTCCTTCACCAGCTGTTAGGGGGGAGAGAGAGACAAGAGGCCAATGCAGTCTTGTTTAGATCTGGTGAAGAGAGGGTGAGAGACTGTGAATATAGCAAACCCTAGCAAATGAATGCTAAGCCACTAGCATGTAACATATATGTAGTGCGGCGAGCGTGTGGAGAGTGCAAACCCTAGCGAACAAGCGCTGAGGCTCCCGCTTATATATATACTACTGTAGTACGGACTGAGCTCCGGTGCCTTCACTGCACCTGCTTTTGGCTGTATGATAGGTGAGCCAGCCACATTTTGGGCCCACCTGTCATAAACCCAAAGGCAGGTGCACTAAGTCAATGAACTGCGTCCATATAGTACTCTCATGCATACGACTAATATTTAGTGGAGTGGTTTTCTTATTCTCTCCATAACAATCGTTTTAAATTGTGTAAGTACGAAACGAAACTCTTTATTTAATGTACAGTGAAGAAAACTAGTACTACTTCCGATGAAGTAACGATCCACGCCCACGCGTCCTGGTCACACTTCATGTCCTTCACGTGTGGTACACAACCCTCCCTTAAGTGAACAACCACACATGCGCCAAATTATCGGAAACGTGTGAGAGTGTGTACAAATAAAGAATTTTAATTTCAATTATCGGAAATGTTTGAGAGTATTACAAAGTTTGACTTCAGTCAAATCTAATATGCGGAGTAAATAAAAATGGAGGGCTACTACGTCCATCCGGGTTTTTAGTCCACACCATTTTAAAAATCAAAGTTAATAGCTGGACAAATAAAATTACAGGGGAGCTGGAGACAAAGTTGTGAGAAGGCTTAGAAATCAATACAAACTTATGCTCTTAGTACCAACGTCGATCCTTCTTCGAGGAAACATTTGGTTCATAGCCAATTGTGTGATAAAATAGCACCAACGTGAAAGACGACTGCGTCTCCAATGCAACCAAGGTGAATTGACAAAGGATATCATCTTTATGCATAACAAGCAAAGAGCACTGATGGAAGACAGCTTGTTTTTCATTGAAAATCGATCAGCTTCACCAGCCGACGCAACCATGAGGCGCAACCATGAGCGTCGATATGTCATCGTGGTGATGCATCATCCATTTGGCATCAAGTTTGGGTGAGGCACCTATGACGTTCGACAAATCCTCACTGTGGTCTGTTTCTTCTCAGTAATCAAGCTCGAGGAAGGAAGAACCATGTGGCAGAGGACAGTGAGGCGGAACAACAATGGCCATCCAATTTTGTGCAGTTCCACTAAAATTGAGGAAGACATGCCCGAGTATGGAGACACGCATCGCTGTTTCCAAAAGTATAAAAAAGGGTTAGCAATGACATCTCAATTGTCAATAAGAATTAATGAAAAGTACACCAACAAACAGAAGCATCATAATTATCTTGATGGGAACTACTAAACCAGGATACCCGAGAAAAAAAGCATTTCTTCATTTAACCAGTGATAGTACTACCACCATATGGACAATGACCGCACAACCACCATGTACTTTTTGTCTAAACAACATGTATACCTCCACCGAGGCATAAATCAGGGCAACTTTTCGAGTGACATTTCCTCTATAATAGTACTAGTAGGTGATGTTGGACCAGCCGACGAACCCTAGCTACTGTGCATGGGAAGCTGGGGAGTAGTCGCATAGAAGAAAACCCGCACGCAGCGAGCTGGGGAGATGGACTAGTACAAGAAGTTATACCTCAGGTGGGCGAGATGTCGTTTAGGCGGGCGGGCGGGATCTGCCCACACGATGGCAGCAAACAAGGGCGCGGAGGATCTTCGTCCGCGCCAGCGCCGGCTCCGAGAGGATGGTGTGCATCGGCTTCCTCCGTCGCCGACGGCGACAACGTCAACGCTGCACCTCCTCACCTCCCGCAGCGGATGGGATTCGGCCGGATCTGTGACCACCGGTGAGGAGAGAGATAGAGTGGACACTGTCATCTTGTTTTGATATGGAGAGGGTGAGAGAGCGAGACGCGAGAAACTCTATCAAACAAGATGCTATAATGGAGTAAAAAAATCTCTCCATAGCAGTGGTTTTAAATAGAATACGCGCATTCCCGGAAAAATGAAACGAAAACTGGCGGACAATTTTTTAAGGGTCTGTCTAGGACACATCTAGATGTGACATAGTTATGTCAATCTAAGTTGATGTCCACTCTGTTTGTGGTCTATTTTTTTGGTCCTAGTTTTTTTTGTTTCTTGTTGCTACATTATATACTTGTGGGAGCTTAGATGTTTATATCCTTAAATAACATCTAGATGTGAATTAGACAAACTGATTTTCTAACGTACCAAGAAAGAAAATTCGATCAAAAACATGCCCCCGCTTCCAGGTCGCGAGAGTCGTCGCGCACACACACATAGACATAGACATGCATATCCGTGTTTACATAAAATTCCTTTTCCATCTCCATCTCCAATCATATTTGTCCAACTGGCACATTATTTACGTTGTTAATTATATACGCAGCAATATTAACATACAACATCTCTTGTTTGCGCACGTCCGGACCGCTGCCACGGCCGGTCCTGACCAACCCGAACCCTCTTCATCACCCACAACGTGAAAACTATATCATTGAAAGAACCTTTCACACAAATTTAATGCTGTGCTTTGTGTAAGTTGCATGTCATATATTATTACTCTAATATTTGGTCAAAGTTAGCATCGAAAAACGCATTAGGCCCTATATAGATGGAAGGAGGGAGTAGCTTTGAATAGCATTTGTATAGTAAAACGGGGCAAGACTATCTCTTTGTGTGGTGTGAATAGTTTTATCTTTTTCGTTTTCTTTTTGGTTGAGGGAAGTGCGAATTGATTTGGTACGTACAAGTACAATATTACTACATGTTAGGCTTGTCCCTAAAATTCAACCCGCGCCTTGTTATATCCCGAAAATTCAGATATCGTTCTCCCAAAACTGGCACCTTCACAACCCGCACCTTGCTATCCCGAAATTACAATGCGCGCGAAAACTCCCTCCAGCTGCCAAATCCCGACACATGAAATCCCCCTTCTAACCCTAAGCCAAAAGGACCGCTAGTTCAAATCGGTGGGGGGTACTTTTGTAACACACCCTACAATTTGGACAAGCGCGTCCCTAAGTCATGGTTCACCCCCTCTCATCGCTCCCTTTTCGCCATTCCAAATCCCAGGCCGCCATAACCTCTCCGCTCCAGCCGCAAAACCCCACCCTCCTCCGTCCGCCACCTCACCGCTGCCCTGCCAGAGCTTCTTCCCCAACGATGTCGTCCACCGCAACAGCGCGACGTCCCTCGTCCACCTCCCCCGATGAGGATCCGTCGTCCATCTCGTCGTCCTGCATGTTCAGCCGCCCCGTCCTCCACCTCCCAGGAGCTGCTCCGACGATGGTCTTGTCTATCGCAGCTGCTCCATCCCCACAACGCTGCCTTAACCTGCTCCACCGGAACCGCAGCATCCTCACCGACTACTCGGCGCCACCAAAGAGGTTGTACACTCATCGCATCGCACCTTCTCCTTAACTCGACCTCCCAGCACCGACGGTGCTCCATACCGCACCCCGATGGAGTGGCTACCTTGAAGCTGGCGCCGCGGGCGACATCTCCATGGCGGCCCCTTCGGTGGCAGCGTCCATACCAGCCGGATCTGTTGCTGCTGCTCCGGCTCTCACTCGGTCGCTCGTGATGCTGCTGCTGCTCTCTCTCTCTCGCTCGATTGCTCACTCGCCCAGCTATTGCTACTCTGTCTCTCGCTTGCTTGCACTGCTGCTGCTGCTCTCCCCCTCGCTCGTGTAGCTGCTCTGCTCCGATTTAGCTACACTTCAATCGACTGAATCGACTTTTGGGTCAGCCGGTTTTCAGGGGGTGGGGGGCTCGCTGGAGTTAAGGAAGAACCACCCGCAGCGGGGACAAGGGATCACCGGAGAGGCACCCCACTATCTATCTTAGGGTTCAGGGTGGGGGCGGGGGGGGGGGGCTAGAGGGCTGGCCGGGGCGGCGGTGGACCGGCGGTGGGGAGTTGTTTCGAGGCGGTGAGGCGGCGCTGGGGCTGGCGGTGAGGCCGGTGATGGCTGGCGGCTCAGGGGGGTGCAGGTTGAAGATGAACTGCACGCCCTCCCGAAACTACATGTCAAGTGCCTCCCTGCTACCATTGCGTTCAGTTTCGAAAGTAACATTCAGATTCCACAGTAAATTTCAGTTTCGACAGTTAAGTTCAGAGTCAACAGTTTTTACCTCATCTGTTGTAGTCAGGTGGTTTTTGGTGATGTAAATTTCACATCTATTTTACATCATCTATTGGACTACAAGTCAGGTCCAAATTAATGTTCAAACTTGAGTTCTAAATTAGTTGTGGGGCACATATCGAGGAAGCAATGAATAGTATCTGTCTAATATCTTGTTCACCTAGGGTATGCCTATGTTGTTCATCTTGGGTGGGAAACAAATAGTAAAGCAATCATCATCTGTCTTTTTATTAAATTAAAGCAATCATCAGCCTGCTATCATTTTTTTGGATCCATCCACTGGTTGTTACCATCACTCTAAATTCCTGCATGCTCTCCTTACATAATCTCACCATATTTTTTCCGTATGCATGTCAGATATTGTACATAGTCATGCTGAACATGTAGAGAAAAAGAGAAGAGTTGTGTGCGGCAATACAATGTCATGCAGACATCGCCTCCATGGTGGGTGGCAAACCCTCCCCACCCCTCTCCAGATTGTAATCCAGAGGAAGATATCTATTCTGAGGCGGATTCAGACGCCGCTGACGACTCCTATTTACCCCCCAAGGTGTTTGCTCTACCTTGCCATGATAGTGTTAGTCATATCATGCATATGTTGCCTTGCAGTGCCTACTTTTGACATCATACATGTCATCTGCTTAGTTTAGACATGTTCTGTAATGCCACATGTTTAGTTTCTATATCATATATGGGAATTATGCTGTCTCATGTCTTTTAGACAGCCATAGAATATGTGAAATGTGCAAGGCCATCCTGTTTAACCAAGCATCATATATTTGAATGATATCTTGCCCATCCTTTTCTTCATTACATTTCCATTTGTCGACAATGTTTGTACATTAAACTACTCTTCCTGTGAATCAGCCATTTGGGTGGGAGATGGAAAAATCTGGAGTGAAAACAAGGCCTTCAGAGGAGACAGTGCTACCTGTTGAAGCAGATCTCTTGTTGGGTCCCGACAGCTCCTCAGAGATGGATTCAGAGACAGATGACCAGTCCTATTCCCCCACCGAGGTGTATGCTCTAACTTGGCACGGTTATACTGCTCATATCATGCATATGGTGTCTTGCATTGCATAGTTTAGACATCATATACACAATATTCAACACCATGTTTTTAGTTCAGACATCATATCGAATGCCCTCTGTTTAGCATATAAATCGCATATGTGAATTAAATGATGTGATCCTGATTACTTAGATAACATGTAGGTGAATTATGTCATGCAATCATGTTTAGTTATTCGTCATATCTTTGAATTATGTTATGCTATGCTATCCAGTTTAGATAGACATCATATATGTGAAATCATATCATGCTATCCGTTTTAGTTAAACAATATACATGTCAACTATTTCATGCCCTTCTTTTCCACACTATCTATTGCATCTATCTCTCATACAATCTCTGTACATTCAACTATGTTTCCTTTTTATCAGCCATTTGAATTGGAGCGGGTGATGCCAGTATCTAGCAGACTAAAAATACGGTCTTCAAATAAAACAGTGCTACCTCTTGGTGGAAATAGCACCCCGGTTATACATGCACGAGAACCAGCCCTACCACACATAACCCAAACTGTCGCAGATTATACCCCTACTGCGATGGACAGAGAACCAGCTTCACCCAATCTAACCCCAACCCCAGCAGATAGTAACCCAGTTCCTATTGACACATCACCATCTCCACCATAGAGCTCCCAAACAAGAGCAGTTAGTAAGGTAGCTCCAGTGACCAAAGGGCCAGTACTACCACGGTGAACCCCAACTCCACCAGTTAGTATGCCTATTCTTGTGGAGGAAGCACAACCAGCTAGTCGTAGTTTAGCATCTCTCACATTTGATGTTGTTAAATCGTATGTGCGTATCTTCCCACCTTGGAAATATTATACTAAAGATGAAGGAAAATGCCAGTTGCAGGTGTTTGTCCAGGAGTTATGTGTAAGTAATGTTATTCATGGCAATTACTTTGCTTTGTCCCATACATCGTACCTCCACGATGGTTATAATACAACAAATTTTCCCATTTTTCTCTATAGAGAAGGACCGGTTTGGAAACTCAGGATGAGGTAACCTATGCTAATACCTCTGCTATCTTCAAGAATGCTTGGTGGCAGTATCGGAATTACCTGAAGAAAACGTACTTCACCGGCAAAGAAACTCATCAAATTCCCTTACGCTCTCCTGAGACACATTTACTGGACGATGACCGGGAACGCCTTGTTCTGTACTGGTCCCGAACCAAGAATGTGGTAAGGTCTATGAGCTCATTTTCTATTTTTAAGTACTATATTCTTGTGTCTTATTGTACTCTGTTCATGTAGAACAAGTGCCTAAACTTGAAGAACAATTGTTCTAATTTAAGATTCCATTGCTATCATAGTTCAAAAAAGTGCTAGGCGGTAATTGTGTGTTTTGCCACCGCCTTGCTCTTTACTGACTAAAGCGCATGCTTATGTGCAGTTATGCACAGATTAAGCATGGTTATGCACAATGCATTTTGCCAATGCCTAGAGCCTAGGCGCGCTTAAGCGCTCGCTTAGGCGCGCCTTTTTAACTATGATTGCTTTGCTCTTGTATCACTGTATTTACTCATACAAACTTATTTTTAAATTGAAGGACCCAATCGAAACTCCAATGGCACAGCAGGTATGTTCACGCATGTTTCTTTAATAGGTTTGCTCTTATCAATAGCTTCGTTGATTTCAATTTCAATTGTGTATACAGTTGACTTCTCATATCATGCACATTACTAGCATCACAATAGAGCCAATAGTGTTGTTGTACATGTAGATCTATGGTACCCACCTGAAATCTTGTTGTGCCGTGTAGTTTCCCACGCTTTGTATTCTTTCACTGCTGCTTTGTCTTGAACTGATATGATTTGAACTGTGTCTCTATTTTGATTTGGCAAGACAATGCAGTGACCATAGGACATAGATATATGTTTGTTTGATGCTTTCATTATGTAATAGTACTTAGCAATAGAATACTTGGTAGTTTAATCCTATCCACCTTAATAATGAACTAGTTCACCGAAATGAGTTTCATATACTAGTACATGCTAAACCTGTCATGTGTCTGCTTGTTTCTTCTTTTAGAATGCTGACAGAATATTGGGGAAGAGTGCCTTATTAAGCAATGGTAAAGGAAGTAATGTAGATAAGGTTCAGGATAGTGACACATCCTTGTTGGTCTCCAACAAAGCTAATAAAACAGCTAAGGAAGACTATCTTGAAGACAGTGAGACAACCCCAAAGTCATGTCTTGGTTTAGTGTTCGAGTTACTGGCCACTACCGCTTGCACAAGCTATTCAAATGCACTGTCTGAATCAGTTCAATTTCTTGAGTCTCAACTACAAGCTGAAAGACATCGATCAGTTGTGTTGCGACAAGAAGCGCAAGGACTGCGGAAGTCCCTGGAGCATTCAGATGCATACTTTCTGGTGCAACAACAAGCGTTGGAGGATTTTAGCGCCAAACAGGACAAAGCTAATAAGCTTGGTAAGCTTATTGCCAGCATTATGGATACCCAGGATAACATTTCTTGAGCTTTTCTGAAGTTGTTTCAGTTATGCTCTTGTTTTGCTGCCGCGTTTATTTGCACTGGTGGCCAATTTTGATGGCCAGTGTATGTAATATGCTGCTTTGATCCCTATATTTGCACTGGTGGCGAACTTTGATGCCCAGTGGATGTAATATGTGTAATAGCGGTAATAGGCTAGCGTTAATTGCTTGCTTTTTTATTTCCTTATTGTCTTGTTTAGTTGTTTGCTTGTAGTCACTGCAGTTCTTTTTCTGTGTTTTTCTAGTGGCCACAATAGCCTATTTTTGGTAACTAGGCCAAAATAATCATGGCAACAAACGGACTGTTGTAACCATGGGCCTCCTGCGGGTCGTATGATCCACGGGCCTTCTACGGGCCGTAGGATCCATTGGCCTTTTATACAGGACGTAGGTTGCATGGGCCTTCTACCGGCCATACGATCCATGGGCCTTCTACCGGTCGTACGATCCATGGTCCTTCTACGGGACGTAGGATCCATGGGCCTTCTACGTGGCGTATCATCATTTCGCCAATCATGGGTCGTACTATTCGTGGACCATAGCGGGTCGTTAATATGCCATATTTGATAACTCTATGAAAACAGCCCAACGATTTTTTTACATGAAAACGGCCCAGCGTATTAACAGGCCACAAACGGGCCGACTGTAACAACGAGCGGAATTTGGCCCGCAAGCAGAAAATGACAGTAACGGGCGGTAAGTAACCGAATGCTGGAAATGAGCCCAAGAATAAATGGGCCCTGAGAAGGCCGAAAGATAACTTGGGCTGGAAACGGCCCAATGGAATAATGGGCCGTTAATGGGTATAAAGTTATACACTGTTCATTACGGGCCAGTTTCACCATGGGCCGTTAATGGGCCAAGAGTTACCAAGGGCCTCATATGGGCAGAAAGACGTCATGGGCCATACATGGGCCAGAAGTTAAAATGGGCTGGAATCATATTGGACGGCCCAGATGAAGCTACTGGGCCTAATTCGGAGAGGTCGTAACGGGCCCTGGGTTAGCGGGCTGTAAATGGGCTATAT
Source organism: Triticum aestivum (assembly GCF_018294505.1). Classification (NCBI taxonomy): domain Eukaryota; kingdom Viridiplantae; phylum Streptophyta; class Magnoliopsida; order Poales; family Poaceae; genus Triticum; species Triticum aestivum. The sequence goes on along the minus strand of NC_057795.1, from coordinate 395,177,604 downwards.
GCGAACATGTCGTTAACAGGCTTTCCATGGGCCGGCCCGCCACCTTTTGACCAAGTCAAACGGGCCGGCCTTTTCACAGGAATGGGCCTCTGTTGGGCCGTGGCACGTGTCAACGTATCATAGGTGCCTTGGGTCCAATGAGTGGATGACATCTGTCCCAACGGTGAGCCGACACGTGTTTCCTCTAGCCAATGATGATTTTACACATGGAAAATCCCCATTGGTCGAGGCTGTTAATGGGTTATCGGATTCAAAACCGGACTCGATAGCTTAACGGCGTTCCATTATGGTGGATGCCACGTGTCGGTCACCCTTGATGAAAGCACTTCTGCGACGCTCGATTTATCGTCATGGAAGTGGACACTTTCGTGATGATAATTTTGGTAATGTCATGGAATAGTTCTACGACAGCACATGTATGACTATCTTGATTCTGTCATAAAATCGTCATGGATGTACATGCATGACAAAAAACGCGACCTACTGTGACAAACACGTATCATCACGGAAGTGTATTTTTTTGTAGTGAAAATAAATTGACGCTCCAAGCAAAACACATATCAAGTGAAAACATAGCTCCAAGTGAGGTTTCCGACAATGTTTGAGGCGAAAGAGGGGATGCCATCTGGGGCTCCCCAAGCTTAGTTGCTTGGATCTTCCTTGAATATTATCTTGGTGGTGCCTTGGACGTCCCCAAGCTTAGGGTCTTGTCACTCCTTATTCTCCTCATATCGACATCTCACCCAAAACCTGAAAACTTCAATCACACAAAACTTAACGGAACCTTGTGAGATAGGTTAGTATGATAAAGAGCAAACCATTTCACTTTTGGTACTGTCAAAGACAAGATTCATAATTGTTTCCACACATTTCATACTGTAGCATATCATTTCCACAATTTATATTGAGCAATATAAGCCATAGAAATAAGGAAACAAGCAAACTATGAATTGAAAACAGAATCTGTCAAAAGAGGAGCAGTCTGTAGTAATCTGTACTCAAACCATACTTATGATACTCCAAAAATTATGAAAAAAATTGGCCACGTGAGCAATTTTTATATTAATCTTCTACAAAAATAATCAACTCAAAAGAGCTCTTCTGTTAAAAATGAGAGCTATTTTTGTGAGCGCAAGAGTTTCTGTTTTTCAGCAAGATCAAATCAACTATCACCCAACATGATCCCAAAGGCTTTACATGGCACTTTATTGAAACAAAAACAATAAAACATGATTACTACAGTATCCTAATCATGTGAGAACACAAAAACAGTAGGTAAAAGTGTTGGGTTGTCTCCCAACAAGCGCTTTTCATTAATGCCTTTTAGCTAGGCATGATGAGTTCAATGATGCTCGCATAAAAGATAAAGATTGAAACATAACAAGAGCATCATGAATCATAAGTTCCTATCTCATAATAATTTTAAGTAGCCTCGTGAATAGATTCATCCATATATCCATCACATAAAGCATTCTTTTCATGATCCAAAAGCATAGATGATTTATTACTCTTTATGGCATACATGTCATCATAATACTCATCATAAGTAACAACTTTGTTCTCATCATAGTCAATTGAAACCTCTTCTAGAATAGTGGATGTATAACTAAATAAAGTCAAGACCTCTCCAAATCCACTTTCATCAATATTGTAATAAGATTCAACACCCTCCAAAATAGTGGGATCACTACTACCTAGAGTTGACACTCTTCCAAACCCACTTTCATCATTGTAATCATCATAAATAGGAGGCATGCTATCATCATAATAAATTTTCTTATCGAAAGTAGAAGGAATCAAAGGATCATATTTATTATGCAAAGCATACCCAAGCTTAGGACAAGCATTATTTTTAGCAAATAAATCTTCAAACATTTCATACTCATCAAACATAGCATCCCCAAGCTTGTGGTTTTGCATATCATCATAATCATTCTTATCAATAGCATGAATGGCACCAATAGTATAGCAAATATTATTATCATATTCTACCAAGCAAGTGCCAAAAATATTTTTAATATCATAAGAGACATCATTGTCTTCCCAATCATAATCATCACAACAAGTAGTAGGCATCACAAAATCATACTCAATATCATCGTCCTCCATCAACATATTTGATTCACTTTCATGAGGCAAAATGGTGATAGGAGCAATATTACTTGGGAGAGTTACCTTTTTACCTCTACTTTTTCTTCTTTTCTTTTTCTTCTCGCCACCTTGCGTGTGGGTTTAATCCTTTTTTTCGAGCATCTTGTTGAAGGGATTGATTGGATAGGAAGCTCCTCGTTACCTGATTCATCATAAACACTAGGAGGGTATTGGGAAATATTTTCCCTTTCATTAGTACTCTCTTCATGCTATATTTGTTTTCTTGTCTTTAGATAGTTGGCAATGTAAGGATTCTCAATGCAATTTACCGCACAAAACATATAAATTTCCTCTAGATAAAAATCAAGAATTGTATTGAGATTAAATTTTGGAACATCCTTAGTTATACGTTTCATTTATTCATACCCCAAAAGAAGACTAAGCTCTTTATGATGCTCAAGGGTAATCAAGTTATCATAATTTTTAGACACAAATTTATCATGAAACGAATAGCATTGGAGCTTTAAATGACCATGTTCATTGCAAAGTTCACAAAGATGGCGAAAGATATTGAATCTTTCAACACAATCATCTAGCCTCTCTTGCAACTTTTTCATTTCTAAATATTTATGCTTCTTACAAAATCTATCTTCACTTTTTGGTATGTATGTGCACTCCCAATTTACTCCGCAAAAATTGACATTCTTATAGGAGACATCATTATCATGGCTAGTGCACTCATCATTAGCATTTGGGATATTCAAAGAATTCATACTAACAACATTGCAATCATGCTCATCATTCATGCCAATCTTTTTATTAAATTCTTCTTCTATCAATTGAGCACAATTTTTCCGAACCATCATTTTCAAGAAAGATACTATAAAGATGATCAATAATATGATGCAACCTTAATTCCATTTTTTGTAGTTTTCTTTTATAAACCAAACTAGTGATAAAACAAGGAACTAAAAGATTCAATTGCAAGATCTAAAGGTATACCTTCAAGCACTCACCTCCCCGGCAACGGCGCCAGAAAAGAGCTTGATGTCTACTACACAACTTTATTCTTGTATACACGTGTTGGGCCTCCAAGCGCAGAGTTTTGTAGGACAGTAGCAATTTTTCCTCAAGTGGATGAACTAAGGTTTATCAATCCATGAGAGGTGTAGGATGAAGATGGTATCTCTCAAACGACCCTGCAACCAAATACAAGAAATCTCTTGTGTCCCCAACACACCCAATACAATAGCAAATTGTATAGGTGCACTAGTTCAGCGAAGAGATGGTGATAAAAGTGTCATGTGGATGGTAGAAATATATATTTTTATAATCTGAATAAATAAAAACAGCAAGGTAGAAAATAGTAAATAGGCACAAAAACGGTGTTGCAATGCTTAAAAATGAGGCCTAGGGTCCGTACTTTCGCTAGTGCAACCTCTCAACAATGCTAACATAGTTGGATCATATGATTATCCCTCAAAGTGCAATAAAGAATCACTCCCGAGTTCCTATTAGTAGAGAACAAAAGATAGGAATTGTTTGTAGGTCACGAGACCACCTCAAAGCTATTCTTTCCGTTTGATCTATTCAAGAGTTCGTCCTAGAATAACACAAAGCTATTTTTTCCGTTCAATCTATCCTAGAGTTCGTACTAGAATAACACCAAAGCAAATTCATATTCATAATACTCAGTCCACACAAAGAACTATAAAGAGACCCCAAAGTTTCCGTCGGATAAAAACGTGCATCAACCCCTATGCATAGATTACCCCAATATCACTACGGGAATCCGCGAGTTGAATGCCATAACATATATCAAGTGAATCAATAAGATACCTCATTGTCACCTCAAGTATTCATATTGCAAGACATATATCGTGTGTTCTCATCTCTGAATATTCAATCCGACAAGACAAAACTTTGAAGGGTAAAGATTCAATTCATCATAACAAGAGTATAGAGGGGAGAAACATCATATGATCCGACTATATTAACAAAGCCCATGATATAGATCACGAGAGAGAGAGAGATCAAACACATAGCTACTAGTACAAACCCTCAGCCCCGAGGGTGGACTACTCCCTCCTCATCGTGGTGGCTGCCGGGATGATGAAGATGGCCACTGGAGATGATTCCGCCCTCCAGCAGGGTGCCGGAACGGGGTCTATATTGGATCTCTTGGATACAAAGGCCTTGCGGCGGCAGAACTTTTGATCTAGGGCTACCCCCAAGGTTTTTGGAATATTTGGGATTTTATAGGGTGAAGAAGGGGTGCGGGAGGCCACCGAGGTGGGCACAACCCACCTGAGCGCGCCCTGGTGGTTTGTGCCCCCCTCAGGGCACCCCCTAGGTACAGCTCATGCCCATTGGGTTCCTTCTGGTCCAGAAAAAATCTCCAAAAAGTTACGCGGTGTTGGACTCCATTTGATATTGATTTCCTGTGATGTAAAAAACAAGCAAAAAACATCAACTGGCACTGGGCACTGGGTCAATAGGTTAGTCCCAAAAAACTATACAAAAGTTGCTATAAAATGATTGTAAAACACCCAAGAATGATAAAATAACAACATGAATACTTCATAAATTATAGATACGTTGGAGATGTATCAGAGTCCACCATATCTATCTATGGATTGAGTAGATCCTTCAAGTAAGTTGTCATCGGTGCAAGCAATAAAAATTGCTCTCTAAATATGTATGATCTGTTAGTGTGAAGAAAATAAGCTTTATACGAACTTGTGATATGGAAGAAATAAAAGCGATGGACTGCATAATAAAGGTCCTTATCACAAGTGGCAATATAAAGTGATGTTCTTTTGCATTAAGATTTTGTGCATCCAACCATAAAAGAGCATGACAACCTCTGCTTCCCTCTGTGAAGGGCCTATCTTTTATTTTTTACCTTCTACCCTCATACAAGAGTCATGTGATCTTCACCTTTCGTTTTTACACTTTATCCTTTGGCAAGCACTATGTGTTGGAGAGATCCGGATATTATGGTTGACATAAAGTATTATTGTTGACATTACCCTTGAGGTAAAAAGCTGGGAGGCGAAACTATAAGCCCCTATTTTTCTATGTGTCCGATTGAAACTTTGTACCCATAAGTATCGTGTGAGTGTTAGCAATTGTGAAAGACTAAATGATAGTTGAGTATGTGGATTTGCTGAAAAGATCTTATATTGACTCTTTCCGATGTTATGATAAATCGCAATTGCTTCAATGACCGAGATCATAGTTTGTTAGTTTTCAATGAAGTTTCTGATCCATACTTTACCTTGTTAATGGATTGTTACTTTAGCATAAGAAATCATATGAAAAAATATATTGTTGTCTTGAAGATGATCATGATGTCCTCATGTCTGTATTTTATTTTATCGACACCTCTATCTCTAAACATGTGGACATATTTTGCGATATCGGCTTTCGCTTGAGGACAAGCGAGGTCTAAGCTTGGGGGAGTTGATACGTCCATTTGGCGTCATGCTTTTATATCGATATTTATTGCATTATGGGATGTTATTACACGTTATATCACAATACGTATGCCTTTTCTCTCTTATTTTATAAGGTTTACATGAAGAGGGAGAATGCCGACAGTTGGAATTCTAGACTGGAAAAGGAGCAAATATTAGAGACCTATTCTGCACAACTCCAAAAGTCCTGAAACTTCACGGAGATCAGTTTTGGAATAAATAAAAAAATATTGGGTGAAGAAAGCACCAGAGGGGGGCCACCAGCCAGCCACGAGGGATGAGGGCGCGCCCTACCCCCTGGACGCGCCCCTACCTCGTGGGCCCCCTGTCAGGCCCCCGACGCCCATCTTCTGCTATATGGTGTCTTTTGCACTGAAAAAAATCATAGAAAGCTTTCGGTACGAAGCGCCGCCATCTCGAGGCGGAACCTGGGCAGAACCAATCTAGGGCTCCGACGAAGCTGTTCTGCCGGGGAAACATCCCTCCGGGAGGGGGAAATCATCGACATCGTCATCACCATCGATCCTCTCATCGAGAGGGGGTCAATCTTCATCAACATCTTCACCTGCACCATCTCCTCAAAAACCCTAGTTCATCTCTTGTATCCGATCTTTGTCTCAAAACATCAGATTGGTACCTGTGGGCTACTAGTAGTGTTGATTACTCGTAGTTCATGCTAGTTGGTTTACTCAGTGGAATATCATATGTTCATATCCTTAATGCTTGTTAATACTCCTATGATTATGAACATGAATATGCTTTGTGAGTAGTTACGTTTGTTCTTGAGGACATGGGAGAAGTCTTGTTATAAGTAATCATGTGAATTTGGTATTCGTTCGATATTTTGATGAGATGTATGTTGTCTCTCCTCTAGTGGTGTTATGTGAACGTCGACTACATGACACTTCACCATGATTTGGGCCTAGGGGAAGGCATTGGGAAGTAATAAGTAGATGATGGGTTGCTAGAGTGACAGAAGCTTAAACCCTAGTTTATGTGTTGCTTCGTAAGGGGCTGATTTGGATACATATGTTTCATGATATGGTTAGGTTTACCTTAATTCTTCTTTCATATTTGCGGATGCTTGTGAGAGGGGTTAATCATAAGTGGGAGGCTTGTCCAAGGAAGGACAACACCCAAGCACTGGTCCACCCACATATCAGATTATCAAAGTAACGAACGCGAATCATATGAGCATGATGAAAACTAGCTTAACAATAATTCCCATGTGTCCTCGGGAGGCTTTGCTTTTGAAAGCTGGTTATCGACTAGAGGGGGGGGTGAATAGGCGATTTTTATGAAAGTCTTCAAAACATGGGAGTTTCAAAGACAAACAATAGAAATGACACTATTCGTATGCAGTGGAAGGTAGACTACACTAGGCAAGCCATAGTCAAGTATTCAATGAAGTGAAAGCACGAAGACTATTAGCAGCTAGGTAGTAAGGATCAGGATGGAAGATAGTATGAAGCCAATCAGAACAAGTAGTCACACAGTGAAGCCAAATAGATAATGCAATCAGGCAATGACTTCACGAAGACAAACTGTAAGTAAAGAGAAGTGAGAGATAGAACCAGTAGCTTGGAGAGGACAAAGATTTGTTCGACCAGTTCCAGTTGCTGTGACAACTGTACGTCTGGTTAGGGAGGCTGACATTCAACTCAGAAGACCGCGTCTTCACCTTATTCCCCTTGAGCTAAGGACACTTAGTCGACGCCCAATCACTCTGGTAAGTCTTGAAGGTAGACTTCCAAACCTTCACAGACTTCGTTCACGGGCAATCCACAGTGACTCTGGGATGCTCAGAACGCGACGCCTAACCGGCTGGAGGATTCACAGTCCTCAAGTGTAACAAGTCTTCAGATCACGCGGACAGAAAGACTTCAGTGATGCCAAACACTCTTTGGGCTCTGGGTGGTTTGGGCTTTGTCCTCACAAGGATTCTCTCTCAAATGCTTCGGAGGTGGGTTGCTCACAAATGACAAAAGCCGTGCACTAACTATGAGCAGCCACCAATTTATGGTGTAAGGGGTGGGCTATTTATAGCCACTAGGCAACCCGACCTAATTTGTCCGAAATGACCCTGGTCACTAAGGAACTGACACGTGTCCCAATGGTCAGATTTCAAACACACGCGGTAGCTTGACTTGGGCTACAAGTAAAGCTGACTCATCCAACTCTGGATAAGATTTGCTCTCATTGTCTTTGCTCGAAGACATAGGATTTGGTTGAGCATCACTTCAGTCACTCTGACTTTGTTCACTTGGACCCCACTTAACAGTGCGGTGGTGCCTATGACTCAACAAAGAAGAAAAGGAAACAACAAAACACCTAAGTCTTCGCGCTCCATAGTCTTCATGCGATGTCTTCTCATGTCATAGTCTTCAATGTGAATAGCTTCACAGACCACCATTGTCTTCAATGTCTTCACACATTTTTAGGGGTCATCTCCGGTAGGTAAACCAAATTAATGAGGGACTACTACCTGTGTTATCCTGCAATTCTCACAAACACATTAGTCCCTCAACCAGGTTTGTCGTCAATACTCCAAAACCAACAAGGGGTGGCACTAGATGCACTTACAATCTCCCCTTTTTGGTGATTGATGACAAACTGGTTGAAGTTTTCAACGGGGATAAAAGTATGTGAAATTGTAAAGGATTAAGATATTGTCTTCATAGGTGGCAAAAAGGCTCCCCCTGAAGATGTGCATATAAATGTTTTGCATTGGGATGAAAATGCACATGGCAGGTTGTACTCGTGGAGATCCTCTTTACCTTATGAAGATAATACATCATGCATGAACAGATATAACAAGAATAATGATATGCATAATGAAAAATGGACGTCTGCAGAATGACTTCATGCGGGATTTATCATCGCACATGCGGAATTTATCGTTGCATCACAGAATAACAGAAAAAGTAGCAGACAACCATCAAGTTTAAGTTTTACAACTCAAAGAACCAAATGTATCAAGAGCGAGAGTTGTAAACACTTGGCAAAAGCATAGCAACCACCCATATGGACCCGCTTGAAGACTATCAACATATGCTTCCCCCCTTTTGTTAGTAAGGACCAAAAAGTTTTTTGAAGACATAGTCTCTACTCGTTCCCATGAGGAGTAGGTGAGGCAGCAGGGTCGTCGTTGAGGTTTGGTGGTGCAGACGAACTTGGTACAGTGTCGATACGCACTGAAGTTGGAAGTGGTGAAGTAGCATCATCGGCGTCATCAAGGACTCTGGCATTAACAGTTGCCGCGGAGGAGGAGTACTCAGAATCTTCAAGTGATGGAGTCCGACGCAAGATATCGTTCTTGGGAGGAGTGGTATCAAACTAGAATCTCTCTATGAAGCCATCGTCTTGAAGATCAGCTTCAGCACTGAGCAAAGTCAGACTCTTCCATGACCTCCAACAGGTTTCATGAGTGAAAAACACATTCTTGGTGGCAAGATTTCGAATGCGATTAATATCCACCAAGAGGCTTTGCATCTGACGCTTTAGCCAGTAATGATGCTTATCGTGTTTCTGATGCAAGGCCACGAGAAGCTCTCGGTCATTAAGCACACGAGATCTCTTTCGAGGCCTTGGAGCAATAGTGTTTTCAGTGGCTTCAGTATGGGCACAGCAAGGTGCACGAGTATTTCCAGCCAGGGGATAAACACGAGTGGCAGCATGAACTCCTTCAACATGCTGAGAGAAACTCTGACGATTGACATTGTGAAGATAAATTGCCTCCTTGGCAGGCTCTGGGTATATGGCTTCAACGGACATATCAACCTCTGGCAAGAATATGAGATGGTTGCGTGCAGAGGGCTGATAGTCAACAGCAGAGTGAAGCTTGATCAGACGCATTACCCATGGAGCATATAATTTCAGATCAAATATGTCTGAGCCAGATGCAGCAAATTGGCGAATGAATAAATCTTGAGCATTGAAGCTGATGCCATTGACAATATAGAAGACCAATGTCTTCATTGAGCCTTCAAGCTTTGCTGAGGAAGAATGTCATTTGATGGGCCATAGAGTTCGCCTGATAATGTGATAGATGGTGCAGGGCAGATACTCTAGGTCTTCAACAAAGAATTCCTTGGGATATTCAGCATCCTGCGGCAGTGGCTTCATCATACTCAGCATTTGGCTCATATTGGGATCAGGCTTCTGGAAGATGCTTTCCAATGCATTGCGGTGAAGTTGACAACCAGGTTCATATAGTTCACCTGGAGTGGACAGGCCAGTAAGATCAATGAGATCAAGAGCTTTGGCTTCATGGTGTACATTGCCTGTCATCCACTCAAGGACCCATGTCTTCGGATCCCTGTTGTAGCCGCGAATGTGGAGAGTTGCATAGAATTGCAGCACAAGCTCTTCATTCCAATTTTCTTTATCAGTCACAAACTGGAGAAGGCATGCATCTCTGAAACAGTCGAGGGCTTCTTCTAAGCAAGGCAGGCTCGCAATGGCTTCGCAGTCCAGACGCATATGGGGAAATATGCGCCCTTGATTGTATAGGACACGGGAGTAATAGTTGCGCTACTGATAACTCCAGAACCGATCAGATAATATTATTGGCTTGGAATATGGGTTCTTGGCTCTATCAAAGAAGGTGTTGTGGGCAATGAAGCCATTTATGTTGAATGATCCTGGTGCAGATGAAGTACCTGGTAACCGTGGCAGCCTTGGTTTTGGCTTCTGAACCTGAGGCCGGTGCTCCACATGATAATCAAACTGAGGTCCGGGAGCAGGCGGAGGAACCAGAATGGGCCATCTGACAGTGACAAGCTCACCTTGATAAAATGCTTGCTCAATGGTGTGTGGCCTTGGTGCCGGTACAGGAGCAGTGGCATTGGCAAGGGTGTCAGGCTGTACATTGGTTGCAGGTGCATCATTGGCTTCATGCACCGTGATCTCTGCAGGCGCCACATTAGCTTCAGCCGTGACAACGTCATTGGCTTCAGTAGTGTTATTGGTGGCCGCCTTAGTATTTTCAACCTCCACTTGAGTAGCTGGAGGGTCGGGCACAGACATGTTCTCCTCGAGGACAACTTCTTGGTTGGTAGGGGGTGTAGCAACACGTTTTTCTTCTTGACGGGGTTCTTGATTTTCATCGGCTGATGCAGCCGATATGTTGTCAGCAGCTTTGGCTTCAGACGCAGAGTCATTCACAGTAGGAGTGGCTTCTGGAAACACTTGTCATGCTGCTGAGTTGGGTTGCACTTCTCCTTCTGGAACGCTCGATGGATCGACTTGTGGCCTTGGTCCTTTGCGAAGCCTGCAAAATGCAGGCGACGCCTTTGGAGTAGGAGTTGGATGGACCACATAGTCATCATCATCATCAAGCACCGGATTAGTGACTTGAGGTGGGGGAGTTCGCGGTGAGTCTTGACTTGGAGTTGCTGGTTGGGGGCGATCAGCCCATGAGGCATCCTGAGAGATTGACGTCAAAGGACGATCAATACTTATGAGTTCGTTGTTCGTGAGAGCAGGCGATGATACCGTTTGGCGCTCGATCTAAGGAAGGACTTCATCATCATCTACATTGTCTTGGGGACCAATGTCTTCAGCCGTGATGGGGTCAACGACTGGAACTTCTTCAGATTCAGGAGCCTCTATGGAAGCAGGCTCGTGAACTATCAACTGATGCTCTTGGTGTTCAGATGCAGGACGAGAAAAAGAGATGGGCTCGTCAACGAGGGTCTCTATGGGAGCAGCCCGATCTTTCTTCTTAGTCTTTCTCTTCTTGGGCAATGGAGCATCATCGGTGGTGTTCTTGAACTTGCGCTTTCTGGCTTCGGCCTCGGCTGCCCTAGTTTTCTTCAGTTCTGAAGCCACTGTGGGGACCTTAGGCTTTGAGCCTGTCATGCTGGCAGGGAAGACAATGTGAGGTTCTTCCCACCCTGAAGCTTTAGCTTGGGCCACAACATGCTTCTTCTTCTTGGCAGCCAGCTTGGGGTCAATGCCAGGACGCCCAAGTGCCTTGCGCTCCTCGGCTTCATTGTAAGCTTGAACACACTTGGCAGCAAGGTTTTTCATTCGCTCACGTGAACCTTTGGATTCTTCACGTTTCTTGTGAAATGCCTCCTTGAGGTCATGCAACATCAGCTTGAAGTTTTGAACATCAGCCACACTGAGCTTGGCCACGTGCTTCTTGAACTGGTCTTTCTCATCGTCTATTTTGTTCTTTAGTTCAACAATCTTCTGAGCCAGAGCCAGAGCCAGGTCAGGAGCAATGGCGCCTTGGAAGGCGACGCTGATGCCAATTGGGAGCTGAAGATCATCAAAGCTGAGATTCGGGTTGTCAAACCACTCATCAATGAAATTGTCCAGAATGTTCACATCGAAGAGGGGCACGTCATTGAATATCTCCGCCTCTTGCTTGCTCTTAATCAGCTGCTCAAGGGCATCATCACCACACTCATTGTCTGTTGACAGATCAATGGCTTCAGTCTCGTTCCTCAGAACGGCAGCTGGTGTCAGTGCTAGACCAGAAGTCTTGACATTTTTCTTCTGGGGCCTCTCTTTCTTCTTGGAGATGTGAGAGATCTTCAGAGATGATACTTGGTGCAGGAGGAGCATTTGCCAATGGCTTCGCACGTGAAGCTTTTGATGCAGCGGTAGGTTTTGAAGCCTTAGTTTTCTTCTGCTTCTGCAGCTTAGGAGGAGCTGGCGCATCATCAGAATCAGCATCATCAGCAGAGTGATCCACATTTGCACCTTGGACGGCAATGTGAGTGATGAGGCCTTCGAGGTTGTAGAAGGGGCCGATTCTGTTTTCATTGGCTTCACGGGTGCCATCTTCCCGAGGAGCATATGGACCTAGGTTGAAGTCAAGTACAAATGCCTTCTTGTTCTTCACAACAGAGTCTTTGGCAAACTTGAAGTTGCGCTTGAACAGATTGTCTTCATGACACCACAGCAGAGAAGATGGGTCAGCATTCTCTGGATGTGGTTCGCGAACCATGCACGGATAGAAGCCTTGATCAATGGCTTCAGACTTGGACCTGGGTGGAAGATTTTTGTATAGGATATCTCCACAAGGTCGCTTGATGGCATTCTTCTCGGCATACTCAGCAGTGACAAATCTATACTTGTACCATTCCTCTACCCAATATCTTCGAATCCATTGGATTTGATTTTTGATTTCACCCATAAGTTTCTTCTGGGTCAGTCTTGTACAATTCATGCAGATCTGGCGGCAAATCTTTGGATGTATTTCCACGGCGCTGTCTGCCACCCTTTCTTGTTGACTTCTCAGTTGCCATGAAGCTTAGACTAAATGGCTTCAAAACTAGCAAAGGCTTCCGACGGTTGGTCAGATAAGAACTGGCTTTAGGAGAATTTATGTGACTCCATAAGAATTCTGCAAATGAATGCAGACTATGAGAACCAAGGGATTCTCCCACGGACATGTACATGTGACAGCATTAGAGGTGCGAGGGAAGGGGAAGAGGTCATATGCATTCTTAGAAGATTTTGAAGATAAATCAGTTTGAAGACATTGACCTCATAACGCGAAGACATTCACTTATTTGTTGTGAGTTGGTTCCAGATTTGTACGAATCCAAGTATAAGTACAAGTGAGGAATCTAACTTGTAGATAAGCATAAGTGAACAAACTAGGCATAATATGAGATGCAGAGCGGGATAGATTCAACTTTGGAAGTATAGAAACCACTTTTCGTAAAGAAGGATGAATCTATCAGATCAAAAAGACGGTAAAAAGTAAGTTTTAATTACCACACGAAGAACTGCTAGACAGTGCAGAGTTGGAGGCCGAGCGGTTCGATCTCCCGTGCCCTAACTTGGCAATGGAAGACACCTACAGCTGCGGCGGAGAAGACGACGTCCGCGGCCGGCGTTAGGACGGTGTCGGTGAGGTTGCGGCAGCTAAGCGCTTCGTCGCCAGCATCGTCGATAGCTAGCGGTGGTGCTAGGGTTTGTGTGAGGTGGTGAGGTGGAAGAAGGATTTTTGACTGCGGTGAGATGTGTATTTATAAGGAAAGGGATGGCACATCGCAATTACGCAGGTGCCCCTGGCGGTTCACATCTAAAGGGCACATGGCAAGCATGCAACACATTGGAAGTTGTTCCATGTTCCCACGCACGCCTGGATTGTCGGGGTGGTCGTTCCAGCTTCTCCAGCTTTCAGGCAATAAGGATATAGCATTAAAAGCAGATATAAATGTTTGTCAGATTGACTTCAACTGACAAGGTCTCAGTGAAGAAAATCGACAATTTTCAATAGAATGCATATGATTTGGACAGATAGAGTTGAGGTAGAAGCATAGATAGGTTAGGGTCCGATCACATTCACTTAGATCAAAAGATTCAGCAAGAGGTCATAGCTATAAGTGAATGTTGTAGAGGACAGAACACAAATATGTATATAACTAGTATAAGACCAAATCAACAGGATGAAGATAAATATGAACATAAGTCAAGGATGAAGACAAATCAAATACGAAAACTTTGCAATCATAACGCCAAAGGAAACACTTCAAACAAAAGTTTGGTGGTGGTGTTACCCACCGTATAGGAAGTATTAGACACAAACACGGCGCACAATTATCGTGGCGCTCCGAAGTCAAATTCCGCATTAATGTATTCACACTTAGAGTGTATGTCTTCATTTATTGAAGATATGCATTACTTCATGTGTTGCATATCTAAGTCATCAAAATGCATAAGTGTTAGGATGTGTGTCCAATCACAGGACATTTGAGGATTCCAAGATATTTAGCTCACACCGCAACCTGCAAAACCTTTTCTCATCCAAGGGCTTTGTGAAGATATCAACCAATTGCTCTTCAGTGTTGACGTGAATGATATCAATATCTTCCTTCATGATATGATCTCTAAGAAAGTGATGACGAATTTCAATGTGCTTTGTCTTCGAGTGTTGAACTGGGTTGTTAGCAATCTTGATGGCGCTTTCATTGTCGCAGTAGAGTGGCACATTCTTCAGGTGTATACCATAGTCCTTGAGAGTTTCCTTCATCCATAGAAGCTGAGCACAGCAAGATCCAGTAGAAATGTATTCGAATTCAGGAGGTGGAGAGAGATACACAGTTCTGCTTCTTTGAAGACCAACACACAAGAGATCGTCCCAGAAAGTGACATGTGTCTGATGTGAACTTGTGATCAACCTTGTCACCAGCATAATCAGCATCTGAGAATCCAACTAGATCAAACTCTGAGCCCTTTGGATACCATAATCCTAGGGTTGGGGTGTAAGCCAAATATCGAAGAATTCGCTTCACAGCTAAGTGATGCGATTCCTTTGGTGCCGCTTGGAATCGGGAACACATGCAAACACTAAGCATTATATCTAGCCTAGATGCACATAAATAAAGTAAAGAACCAATCATGGAGCAGTATACCTTTTGAGCGAACTCTTTACCATTGGCGTCGGGGCCCAGATGACTTTTGGTTGGCATTGGCTTCGTGTATCCTTTGCAGTCTTGCATTCCAAACTTCTTCAGGCAATCTTTGAGGTATTTTTCTTGAGATATGAAGATGCCGTTGCATTGCTGACGGATTTGGAGACCCAGGAAGAACTTCAGCTCTCCCATCATGGACATCTGATATTGCTCTTGCATCATGTGACCAAACTCATCACTATATTTCTTGTCAGTGCAGCCGAAGATAATGTCATCCACATAGATTTGGCATACAAACAGTTCACAATCATATGTCTTCATGAAGAGTGTAGGATCTAGTGAACCAGGTTTGAAACCTTTGATCTTCGGGAAGTCTTTGAGTGTGTCATACCAAGCACGAGGGGCTTGTTTGAGGCCATACAACACCTTGTTGAGCTTATATACCATATCAGGATGTTTTGGATCTTCAAAGCCAGGAGGTTGTGCAACATACGCTTCTTCTTCAATCTTTCCATTGAGAAAGGCACTCTTCACATCCATTTGATACAGAAGGATGTTGTGATGATTTGCATAGGCTAGCAGTATGTGAATGGCTTCAAGCCTAGCCACCAGAGCAAATGTTTCATCAAAGTCAATCCCTTCCACTTGAGTGTATCCTTGAGCAACGAGACGAGCCTTGTTTCTGACAACTTGACCATGCTCATCTTGCTTGTTGCGATATATCCATTTGGTGCAAATGATATTGTGCTTACGAGGATCAGGATGCTTGACCAATTCCCACACATTGTTCAGCTCGAACTGTTGAAGCTCTTCCTGCATAGCTTGAATCCATTCAGGTTCCATGAAGGCTTTAGCAACTTTCTTGGGTTCAGAGATTGAGACCAATGCAAAATGCCCACAGAAGTTTGTTAGCTGTGTTGCTCTTTGTGTTGCTCTTGAACGAGTTAGTGGACCAGGTGCATTGATGATGTTTATTATCTTCTCATTCTGTACTTCATTTGCAACACGAGGATGAACAAGACAAAGACTTTGCTCTTGCTGATCAATGTCATCATTTGGAGGGTTGTCTTCAGGCTGAGCATTGTCTTCAGGTTGATTAGGTGCAGAAATGATTAGTTCCTCTTCAGTTTGTGCCTCAGAAGGTATGATCTCTCCAATTCCCATTTGCTTGATTGATTCACTTGGAGGTAGTTCATCTAGCACATTTGGTAGGTGCTCTCTTTGCGAGCCGTTAGTCTCATCGAACTGCACATCCACAGTTTCAACCACTTTATAGTGAAAGAGGTTGAAGACTCTGTAGGAGTGCGAATCCTTTCCGTAACCAAGCATAAAACCTTCATGTGCTTTCGGTGCAAATTTTGAAGTGTGATGTGGATCCTTGATCCAGCACCTAGCACCAAATACTCTGAAGTAACTTACATTTGGCTTCTTACCAGTTAGGAGTTCATAGGATTTTTTCTTCAGAAGCTTTTGAAGATAAACACGGTTGATGATGTGGCATGCAATATCAATGGCTTCAGGCCAAAACTTCCATGGAGTCTTGTACTCATCAAGCATCATTCGAGCCATCCCAATAAGGGTTCTATTCTTGCGCTCCATGATGCCATTCTGCCGATGTGTGTAAGGAGCAGAGAACTCATGAGTGATGCCCAAAGTATCCAGATAAAGATCGAGGTTGGTGTTCTTGAACTCAGTGCCGTTGTCACTTCTGATATGCTTGATCTTGACGCCATAGTTTGTCATGGCATGATTGGCAAAGCGTTTGAAGACATCCTGCACTTCATTCTTGTAGAGGATTATATGCACCCAAGTATATCTTGAATAATCATCAACAATGACGAAGCCATAGAGGCAAGTAGTGGTAGTGAGAGTAGAGTAGTGAGTAGGGCCAAATAAGTCCATGTGTAGCAGCTCGAAGGGTTGAGATGTAGTCATGATTGTCTTCGAGGGATGCTTGGCTCTTGTCATCTTTCTAGCTTCGCAGGCACCACATAGATGATCCTTCTTGAACTTGACGCCTTCGATGCCCACTACATGCTTCTTCTTCGCGAGAGTGTGCAAGTTCCTCATTCTAGTATGCCCTAGCCTTTGCTGCCAAAGCCAGCACTCTGAAGCTTTTGCTAGAAGGCATACGGCCATCTATGGTCCTGCTGAGAAATCTACCATATACGGATCATCTTTCTGATACCCTTCAAAGACTAGAGACTTGTCAGATTCCATTAGAACAAGGCAACGATATTTTCCAAATAGCACAATCATGTTTAAGTCACAAAGCATTGAGACAGACATTAAGTTGAAACCAAGGGATTCAACAAGCATCACTTTATCCATGTGCTGATCCCTTGATATTGCAACTCTACCTAGACCCAATACCTTGCTTTTACCAGTGTCAGCAAATGTGATGTGACTCTTATCTGATGGATGTAGCGTTGAATCCATCAGTAGACTTCGATCGCCAGTCATGTGGTTAGTGCATCCACTGTCCATAATCCATTATGAAGTACGAGGTTTCATAGCCTACAGTGCAGTTTGGGGGATAGGCTTCACCAAGTGAGTTGTGAAGCATAAACATTTGATGAACAAGTGGAACATGGAAATTCAGATCTTGTTTAGGATAGATAGGATGAGTGTCAAGGAATCTCGGAATGAAATACATAGTAAGACCATTTGGGCATTTTATCTTGCGCCCCACAAGATGTTTAAGGTCCCCAGCATTAGCATCGGACGCCTTTGATTTCCGGCTGGAGACCTTTCCCTGCAAAAGAGAGTTAAGTTTTCTTAACCACCCACATTTTCAGGGGTGGCTTCGAAGGAATGAGTCTAAGTGTAGCATCTGAGAACTTCGGCTTTGGAGCCCTAGTAAATAGCCTTGCAGGAGGTGAATAATACTCATAGGAATAAGCAGAAAAGTTCTCTGTTCTATGAACATAGTGGTTTGAGGAAACACGCTCATATTCATGGGTTTGAGTATGATTTCCCTGCAAAACACTGACGTTAGGGTGACTCAGATGAGTCCTCGGTCTGTATGAAGCTTTTGGACCATATGAAGCCTTTGGTATGGGGTTTGTCTTCTTTCCAGGTGGTGTCATGATGACATTCATAGGAAGATTCTCAAGACAACTTTTGGGTACCCATATCTTCTTCATAGGTGGCCCGTTCCTGCAATTAGTACCAATATACCTGGCAAACACTTCGCCATTCTGATTCTTAAACAGTTTATAGTTTGGATCAAAGGATTCATCAATGATAATAGGGTTAGCACAAGTGAAACCAGATAAGGTGGATGGATCTACTGGAGGTTCCTTTGCAGCAACCCATGTGGTTTTGGGGTACTAGTCAGGCTTCCAGTAAGACCCATCAACATTCATTTTCCTCTCGAACCCAACACCCTCTTTCCTAGGGTTTCGGTACAGAATCTGCTTTTTGAGGACATCACATAATGTTTGATGCCCTTTGAGACTTTTGTACATCCCTGTCTCAAGCAGTGTCTTCAACCTAGCATTCTCATCAGCAATAGTAGTGGTATCCTCAGCAGAGGGGTTAGTTACCACATTGGCAGTTGAAGATATTGCAACAGTAGTAGCAGTAGAACATTCAGCAACAGAGGCAGCGTTATCACGCTCAATGCATTTTAGACATGGTGGTTCAAATCCTTCCTGAGCGGGACTGATCTGTTAAGCGCGAAGTGACTCGTTCTCTTTTTGAAGATCTTCATGAATCGCTCTCAATTTCTCAACATCTTGCTTCCTTTGAAGATAATCATAGGAAAGATTTTCATGAGTTGTTGAGAGCGTTTCATGACGACTTTCAAGTTCCTCGTACTTAACATGAAGATTTTTGATGTCTTCAATTAAGGACTAAGATCGGGTCATTTCCGCGTCCAACAGGTCATCGCTTTTGTCTAACAATTTTTGAATATGTTCCATAGCTTTATGTTGTTCAGTTGCAATTTTAGCAAGTGTTTTGTAACTAGGTTTGTATTCACCATCAGAGTCATTTTCACTTGATGTTTGAAAGTAGGCATCGCATGATTTTACCTTGCAACACGTGCCATGAAGTAGTAGGTGGGAGCCAAGTCGTCCTTGTCATTATCATCAGCGTTGGTGACGGAGCCATTTGTCTTCAATCTTGAAGATGGACTTGGCAATGTAGGTTGTAGCTAGAGCCACACTTGCAACACCAGAGTCGGACTCCTCCTCAGACTCCACCTCCGCCTCCTCAGAAGCAGACTCCTCCTCTGAATCCATCTCCTTGCCAACAAAAGCACGAGCCTTGCCAGATGAGCTCTTCTTGTGTGATGAATACTTGGAAGAATACTTGGAAGAAGACTTTGAGGATTTCTTCTTCTTCTTGTCATCAGAATCATATTCTTTGCTCTTCTTCTTCTTCTTCTTCTTCTCATTGTCCTACTGTAGACACTCAGAGATGTAGTGACCAGGTTTCTTGAACTTGTGGCATGTTCTCTTCTTGTGGTCATGGGTGGAAGCTTCATCATTTCTTGAGCTGGATCATGAAGACTTTCTGAAGCCTTTCTTCTTAGTGAATTTCTGGAACTTCTTCACAAGCATAGCAAGCTCCTTTCCAATGTCTTCAGGATCACCAGAACTGCAGTCATATTCTTCTTAGATGAGGAAACAGCCTTTGCCTTCAAAGCGCGAGTTCGGCCATAGTTGGGGCCATAGATATCTCGTTTCTCAGATAGCTGAAACTCATGTGTGTTGAGCCTCTCAAGTATGTCAGATGGATCGAGAGTCTTAAAGTCAGGGCGTTCTTGAATCATCAGGGCTAAGGTGTCAAATGAGCTGTCAAGTGATCTCAGTAGTGTCTTGACTATTTCATGCTTCGTGATCTCAGTGGCGCCGAGTGCTTGGAGCGCATTTGTGATATCAGTGAGGCGATCAAATGTGAGTTGGACATTCTCATTGTCATGTCTCTTGAAGCGGTTGAACAGGTTGCGGAGAACACTGATCCTTTGATCTTGCTGAGTTCAGACACCTTCATTAACCTTGGAGAGCCAGTCCCAGACTAGCTTCGATGTTTCCAGAGCAATCACATGGCCATATTGTTCATTGGTCAGATGACCATAGATGTTGTTCTTGGCAGTAGAGTCCAGTTGAACGAACTTCTTGACATCAGCAGGGGTGACACCTTCACCGGTCTTGGGAACGCTGTTCTTGACAACATACCACAGATCGACATTAATGACAGAAGTCGTGCACTAACTCTGAGCAGCTACCAATTTATGGTGTAGGGGGTGGGCTATTTATAGCCACTGGGAAACTCGACCTGATTTGTCAGAAATGACCCTGGGTCACTAAGGAACTGACACGTGTCCCAATGGTCAGATTTCAAACACGCGCGGCAGTTTGAATTGGGCTACAAGTAAAGCTGACTCATCCGACTCTGGATAAGATTTTCTCTCATTGTCTTTGCTCGAAGACATAGGATTTTGTTGAGCATCACTTCAGTCACTCTGACTTTGTTCACTTCGACCCCACTTAACAGTGCGGTTGTTCCTATGACTCAACAAAGAAGAAAAGAAAACAATGAAACACCTAAGTCTTCGCGCTCCATAGTCTTCATGTGATGTCTTCTCATGTCATAGTCTTCAACGTGAATAGCTTCACAGACCACCATTGTCTTCAATGTCTTCACACATTTTTAGGGGTCATCTCCGGTAGGTAAACCGAATCAATGAGGGACTACTACCTGTGTTATCCTGCAATTCTCACAAACACATTAGTCCCTCAACCAGGTTTGTTGTCAATACTCCAAAACCAACTAGGGGTGGCACTAGATGCACTTACAGCTTTATATAAGAGTTCGTTTAGGTTTGTCCTTTGCTACAAAAAGGATTGGGCCACCTTGCTGCACCTTGTTTACTCTTGTTACTTGTTACCCATTACAAATTACCTTATCACAAAACTATCTGTTACCGATAATTGCAGTGCTTGCAGAGAATACCTTGCTGAAAATCGCGTGTCATTTCCTTCTGCTCCTCGTTGGGTTCGACACTCTTACTTATCGAAAGGACTACGATAGATCCCCTATACTTGTGGGGCATCACTACTCTAGCTAATTGCTCCCACTTTCAATATGTATCCAGATTGAGACTTAGAGTCATCCGGATCGGTGTAAAATCTTGCCTCGACATAACTCTTTGCGACGATCTCTTTATCACCTCCATAACCGAGAAATATTTCCTTAGTCCTCTTAGGTAACTAAGGATAACTTTGACCGCTGCCCAGTGATTCACTCCTAGATCACTATCATACCCCCTACCAAACTCATGATAGGGTACACAATAGGTCTGGTACACAACATAGCATACTTTATAGAACCTATGGTTGAGGCATAGGGAATGATTTTCATTCTCTTTCTATTTTCTGCTGTGGTTGGGTTTTGAGTCCTACTCAACTTTACACCTTGCAACATAGGCAAGAACTCCTTCTTTGACTGTTCCATTTTGAACTACTTCAAAATCTTGTCAAGGTATGTACTAATTGAAAATCTTATCAAGCATCTTGATCTGTCTCTATAGATCTTGATGCCCAATATATAAGCAGCTTCACTGAGGTCTTTCTTTGAAAAACTCCTTTCAAACTCTCCTTTATGCTTTCTAGAAAATTCTACATCATTTCCGATCAACAATATGTCATTCACATATACTTATCAGAAAGGTTGTAGTGCTCCCACTCACTTTCTAGTAAATACAGGCTTCACCGCAAGTTTGTATAAAACTATATGCTTTGATCAACTCATCAAAGTGTATATTCCAACTCCGAGATGCTTGCACCAGTCCATAGATGGATCGCTGGAGCTTTCACATTTCGTTAGGACCTTTAGGATTGACAAAACCTTCTAGTTGCATCATATACAACTCTTTTTAATAAATCCATTAAGGAATGCAGTTTTGATATCCATTTGCCAGATTTCATAAAATGCAGCAATTGCTAACATGATTCGGACAGACTTAAGCATCGATACCAGTGAGAAAATCTCATCATAGTCAACAGCTTGAACTTGTGGAAAACCTTTTGCGACAATTTGAGCTTTGTACATAGTAACATTACCATCAAAGTACGTCTTCCTCTTGAAGATCCATTTATTTTCCCTGGCTCGCCGATCATTGGGCAAGTCCGCCAAAGTCCACATTTTGTTCTCATACATGGATCCTATCTCAGATTTCATGGACTTAAGCCATTTATTGGAATCTGTGCTCGTCATTGCTTCTTCATAGTTCGTAGGTTCATCATGGTCTAGTAACATGACTTCTAGAACAGGATTACCGTACCACTCTGGTGCGGAACGTGCTCTGGACCTATGAGGTTTAGTAGTAACTTGATCTAAAGTTTCATGATCATTATCATTAGCTTCCTCTCTAGTTGGTGTATGCATCACGGGAACGATTTTCTGTGATGAGATACTTTCCAATTCGAGAGAAGGTAAGATTACCTCATCAAGTTCTACTTTCCTCCCACTCACTTCTTTCAAGAGAAACTCCTTCTCTAGAAAGGTTCCATTCTTGGCAACAAAGATCTTGCCTTTGGCTCTATGGTAGAAGGTGTACCCAATTGTTTCCTTAGGGTATACGATGAAGACGCACTTCTCCGATTTGGGTTCAAGCTTCTGAAGCCTTTTGACATAAGCATCGCATCCCCAAACTTTAAGAAATGACAGCTTAGGTTTGTTGCCAAACCTCAGTTCATACGATGCCGTCTCAACAGATTTTGACGGTGCCCTGTTTAATGTGAATACAGCTGTCTCTAATGCATAACCTCGAAACGATAGTGATAAATCGGTAAGAGACATCATAGATCGCACCATATATAATAAAGTACGATTATGACGTTCAGACACACCATTATGTTGTGGTGTTCTAGGTGGCGTGAGTTGTGAAACTATTCCACATTGTTTTAAATGAAGGCAAAACTCGTAACTCAAATATTCACCTCTGCAATCAGATCATAGAAACTTTATTTTCTTGTTACGATGATTCTCTACTTCTCTCTGAAATTCTTTGAACTTTTCAAATGTTTCAGACTTGTGTTTCATTAAGTAGATATACCCTTATCTGCTCAAATCATCTGTGAAGGTCAGACAATAACGATACCCACTGCGAGCCTCAACACTCATTGGACCACATACATCGGTATGCATTATTTCCAATAAGTCATTGGCTCGCTCCATTGTTCCGGAGAATGGAGTTTTAGTCATCTTTCCCATGAGGCATGGTTTGCAAGTATCAAATGATTCATAATCAAGTGATTCCAAAAGTCCATCTGCATGGAGTTTCTTCATGTGTTTTGAACCAATATGACCTAAACGGTAGTGCCACAAGTATGTTGCACTATCATTATCAACTTTGCATCTTTTGGCATCAATATTATGAATATGTGTATCACTAGATCAAGATTCAGTAAACCATTAACATTGGGTGTATGACCATAGAAGGTTTTATTCATGTAAATAGAATAACAATTATTCTCTGTCTTAAATGAATAATCGTATTGCAATAAACATGATCCTATCTTGTTCATGCTCAACGCAAACACCAAATAACATCTATTTAGATTCAACACTTATCCCGAAAGTATAGGGAGTGTGCGATGATGATCATATCAATCATGGAACCACTTCCAACACACATCGTCACTTCACCCTCAACTAGTCTCCATTTATTCTGCAACTCTTGTTTCGAGTTACTAATCTTAGCAACCGAACAGGTATCAAATACCCAGGGGCTACTACGAGCACTAGTAAGGTACACATCAATAACATGTATATCAAATATACCTTTGTTCACTTTGCCATCCTTCGTATCCGCAAAATATTCGGGGTAGTTCCACTTCCAGTGACCATTTCCTTCGTAGTAAAAGCACTCGGTTTCAGGCTTAGGTCCAGCTTTGGGCTTCTTCACGGGAGTGACAACTTGCTTGCCATTCTTCTTGAAGTTCCCTTTCTTTCCCTTGCCCTTCTTCTTGAAACTAGTGGTCTTGTTAACCATCAACACTTGATGCTCTTTCTTGATTTCTACCTTCGCCGATTTCGACATCGTGAAGAGCTCGGGAACTTTTCGTTATCCCTTGCACATTATAGTTCATCACGGAGTTCTAGCAGCTTAGTGATAGTGACTAGAGAACTCTGTCAATCACTATCCTATCTGGAAGATTAACTCCCAGTTGATTCAAGTGATTGTAGTGCCCAGACATTCTGAGCACATCCTCACTAGCTGAGCTATTCTCCTCCATCTTGTAGGCAAAGTACTTGTCAGAGATCTCATACCTCTCGATACGGGTATGAGTCTGAAATGCCAATTTCAGCTCTTAGAACATATCATATGCTCCGCGGCGTTCAAAATATCTTTGAAGTCTCGGTTCTAAGCCGTAAAGCATGGTGCACTAAACTATCAAGTAGTCATCATATCGAGCTTGCCAAACATTCATAATGTCTGCATCTGCTCCTGCAATAGGTCTGTCACCTAGCGGTGCATTAAGGACATAATTCTTATGTGCAGCAATGAGGATAATCCTCGGATCATGGACCCAGTCTGCATCATTGCTACTATCATTTTTCAACTTAGTTTTCTCTAGGAACATATCAAAATCATAAGGGACCTATAAAACAAGCTATTGGTCTACAACATCTATCAGGACTAAGTTCATGATAAACTAAAGTTCAATTAATCAAATTACTTAAGAACTCCCACTTAGATAGACATCCCTCAAGTCATCTAAATGATACGTGATCCAAATCAACTAAACCATGTCCGATCATCACGTGAGATGGAGTAGTCATCAATGGTGAACATCTCTATGTTGATCATATCTAGTATATGACTCACGTTCGACCTTTCGGTCTCCAGTGTTTTGAGGCCATGTCTGTACATGCTAGGCTCATCAAGTTTAACCCGAGTATTCCGCATGTGCAAAACTGGCTTGCACCCATTGTATTTGAACATAGACCTTATCACACCTGATCATCATGTGGTATCTCAGCACGAAGAACTTTCGCAACAATGCATACTCGGGGAGAACACTTATACCTTGAAATTTAGTTAAGGGATCATCATATAATGCTACCGATGTACTAAGCAAAATAAGATGCATAAAGATAAACATCACATGCAATCAAAATATGTGACATGATATGGCCATCATCATCTTGTGCTTTTGATCTCCATCACCAAAGCAACGTCATGATCTCCATCGTCACCGGATTGACACCTTGATCTCCATCGT
Source organism: Triticum aestivum (assembly GCF_018294505.1). Lineage (NCBI taxonomy): Eukaryota > Viridiplantae > Streptophyta > Magnoliopsida > Poales > Poaceae > Triticum > Triticum aestivum. The sequence goes on along the minus strand of NC_057795.1, from coordinate 395,152,413 downwards.
AATGCCGTGGTCGTATCGCCAGCTATAGCTACTACGACTATCGCTACCGCTTAGTGATAAAGTAAAGCAATTACATGGCGTTTGTATTTCATACAATAAAGCGACAACCATAAGGCTCCTGCCAGTTGCCGATAACTTTTACAAAACATGATCATCTCATACAACAACGTATATCACATCATGTCTTGACCATATCATATCACAAGCATGCCCTGCAAAACCAAGTTTGACGTCCTCTACTATGTTGTTGCAAGTTTTACGTAGCTGCTACGGGATTCTAGCAAGAACCGTTCTTACCTATGGCACAAAACCACAACGGTGATTTATCAAGTTTGTTGATTTAACCTTCAACAAGGGCCGGCCGTAGTCAAATTCGATTCAACTAAAGTGGAGAAACAGACACCTACCAGCCACGTTCATGCAAAACTAGTTGCATGTCTGTCGGTGGAACCGGTCTCATGAACGTGGTCATGTATGTTGGAAATATGCCCTAGAGGCAATAATAAAATGGTTATTATTATATTTCCTTGTTCATGATAATTGTCTATTGTTCATGCTATAATTATATTGACTGGAAACCATAATACATGTGTGAATACATAGACCACAACATGTCCCTAGTGAGCCTCTAGTTGACTAGCTCGTTGATCAATAGATGGTCATGGTTTCCTGACCATGGACATTGGATGTCATTGATAACGGGATCACATCATTAGGAGAATGATGTGATGTACAAGACCCAATCCTAAGCATAGCACAAGATCGTGTAGTTCGTTTGCTAAAAGCTTTTCTAATGTCAAGTATCATTTCCTTAGACCATGAGATTGTGCAACTCCCGATACCGTAGGAATGCTTTGGGTGTACCAAACGTCACTATGTAACTGGGTGGCTATAAAGGTACACTACAGGTATCTCCGAAAGTGTTTGTTGGGTTGGCACGAATCGAGACTGGGATTTGTCACTCCGTATGACGGAGAGGTATCTCTGGGCCCACTCGATAATGCATCATCATAATGAGCTCAATGTGACTAAGCAGTTAGTCATGGGATCATGCATTACGGAACGAGTAAAGTGACTTGTCTCGGGCAAGTATTGGGATATCGATGATCCAATCTCGGGCAAGTAACATACCGATTGATAAAGGGAATTGTATACGGGATTGATTGAATCCCCGACATCGTGGTTCATCTGATGAGATCATCATGGAACATGTGGGAGCCAACATGGGTATCCAGATCCCGCTGCTAGTTATTGGCCGGAAAGATGTCTCGGTCATGTCTGCATGATTCCCGAACCCGTAGGGTCTACACACTTAAGGTTCGGTGACGCTAGAGTTGTTATGGGAAGTAGTATGCGGTTACCCAATGTTTTTTGGAGTCCCGGATGAGATCCTGGATGTCACGAGGATTTTCGGAATGGTCCGGAGATAAAGATTTATATATGGGAAGTCCTTATTCGGTCGCCGGAAATGTTCAGGGGTATATCAGTATTGTACCGGGACCACCGAAAGGGTTCCGGGGGTCCACCGGGAGGGTCCACCTGCCCCGGAGGGCCCTATGGGCTGAATATGATGGGAACCATCCCCTAAATGGGCTGGGCGCCACCCCCTAGGGCCCATGCGCCTAGGGTTGGGGGAACCCTAAAGGGGGCGCCCCCCTTAGCTTTGGGGGCAAGCCTCCCCCCAGTGGACACCGCCCCCCTCTAGATCCATCTGGAGGGGGGTGGTCCCCTCTCCCTTGCCCCTATAAATAGAGGGGAGGTGGGAGGGATGCCGCACCCTTCCTCTGGCACAACCCTATCCCTCCCCAACACCTCCTCCTCCATAGTAGTGGTTGGCGAAGCCCTGCCGGAGAACCGCAAGCTCCACCACCACGCCGTCGTGTTGCCGGAGCTCTCCCTTAACTTCTCCTCTCCCCTTGCTGGATCAAGAAGGAGGAGACATCCCTGGGCTGTATGTGTGTTGAACGCGGAGGCGCCGTCCGTTCCGCGTTAGGTCGGATCTTCCGCGATTTGAATCGCCACGAGTACGACTCCCTCATCCGTGTTCTAGTAACGCTTCCGCTTAGCAATCTTCAAAGGTATGAAGATGGACATCCTATCTCTCTCTCTTGTTGCTAGAATCTCCTAGATTGATCTTGGTGTTCGTAGGAATTTTTTTGAATTATTGCTACGTTCCCCAACAGTGGTATTAGAGTCAGGTTTATGCGTAGATTCTATGCACGAGTAGAACACAAGTAGTTGTGGGCGTTGATTTGTTCAATTTGCTTACCGTTACTAGTCCTATCTTGTTTCGGAGGTATTGTGTGATCAAGCGGCCCGGACTGACCTTACACGTACGCTTACGTGAGACGGGTTCCACCGACTGACATGCACTTGTTGCATAAGGTGGCTAGCGGGTGCCAGTCTCTCCCACTTTAGTCGGATCGAATTCGATGAAAAGGGTCCTTATGAAGGGTAAATAGCAATTGGCATATCACCGTTGTGGCTTTTGCGTAGGTAAGAAACGTTCTTGCTAGAAACCCATAGCAGCCACGTAAAACATGCAACAACAATTAGAGGACGTCTAACTTGTTTTTGCAGGGTATGCTATGTGATGTGATATGGCCAAAAGAATGTGATGAATGATATATCTGATGTATGAGATTGATCATGTTCTTGTAATAGGAATCACGACTTGCATGTCGATGAGTATGACAACTGGCAGGAGCCATAGGAGTTGTCTTAATTTATTGTATGACCTGCATGTCATTGAATAATGTCATGTAATTACTTTACTTTATTGCTAACCGTTAGCCATAGTAGTAGAAGTAATAGTTGGCGAGACAACTTCATGAAGACACGATGATGGAGATCATGATGATGGAGATCATGGTGTCATGCCGGTGACGAAGGTGATCATGACGTGCCTCAAAGATGGAGATCAAAAGCGCAAGATGATATTGGCCATATCATGTCACTTTATGATTTGCATGTGATGTTTGTCATGTTTACATCTTATTTGCTTAGAACGACGATAGCATAAAAAAGATGATCCCTCACTAAAATTTCAAGAAAGTGTTCCCCCTAACTATGCACCATTGCGAAAGTTCGTTGTTTTGAAGCACCACGTGATGATCGGGTGTGATAGATTCTAACGTTCGCATACAATGGGTGTAAGCAAGATTTACACAAACAAAACACTTAGGTTGACTTCACAAGCCTAGCATGTACAGACATGGCCTCGGAACACAAGAGACCGAAAGGTCGAACATGAGTCGTATAGCAGATACGATCAACATGAAGATGTTCACCGATGATGACTAGTCCGTCTCACGTGACGATCAGACACGGCCTAGTTGACTCGGATCATGTATCACTTGGATGACTAGAGGTATGTCTATCTGAGTGGGAGTTTATTAAATAATTTGATTAGATGAACTTAATTATCATGAACATAGTCTAAAATCTTTGCGATATGTCTTGTAGATCAAATGGCCCACACTAATGTTGCCCTCAACTTCAACGTGTTCCTAGAGAAAACCAAGCTGAAAGACGATGGTAGCAACTATACGGACTGGGTCTAAAACTTGAGGATCATCCTCATAGCTGCCAAGAAAGCATATGTCCTTGAAGCACTGCTAGGTGAAGCACCCATTTTCCCAGCAACTCAAGACGTTATGAATGCCTGGCAGTCGCGTAGTGATGATTACTCCCTGGTTCAGTGCGGCATGCTTTACAGCTTAGAACCGGGGCTTCCAAAAGCGTTTTGAGAAGCACTGAGCATATGAGATGTTCCAAGAGCTGAAAATGGTTTTCCAATCTCATGCCTGGGTTGAGAGATATAAAGTCTCCGACAAGTTCTACAGTTGTAATATGGAGGAAAACAGTTCTGTCAGTGAGCATATACTCACTATGTCCGGGTTACACAACCATTTGTCTCAGTTGGGAGTTAATCTCCCAGATGACTCGGTCATTGACAGGATCCTCCAGTCGCTCCCACCTAGCTACAAGAGCTTTGTGATGAACTACAATATGCAGGGGATGGAGAAGTCCATTCCTGAGTTATATTCAATGCTGAAATCAGCGGAGGTGGAAATCAAAAAGGAACATCAAGTGTTGATGGTGAATAAGACCACTAGTTTCAAGAAAGGCAAGGGTAAAAAGAACTTCAAGAAGGACGGCAAGGGAGTTGCCGCGCCCGGTAAATCAGTTGCCGGGAAGAAGCCAAACAATGGACCCAAGCCCGAGACTCAGTGCTTTTATTGCAAGGGAAATGGTCACTGGAAGCGGAACTGCCCCAAGTACTTAGTGGACAAGAAGGCCGGCAACACCAAAGGTATATGTGATATACATGTTATTGATGTGTACCTTACCAGTACTCGTAGTAGCTCCTGGGTATTTGATACCGGTGCGGTTGCTCATATTTGTAACTCAAAACAGGAGCTGCGGAATAAGCGGAGACTGGCGAAGGACGAGGTGACGATGCGCGTCGGGAATGGTTCCAAGGTCGATGTGATCGCCGTCGGCACGCTACCTCTACATTTACCTACGGGATTAGTTTTAAACCTCAATAATTGTTATTTAGTGCCAGCTTTGAGCATGAACATTGTATCTGGATCTCGTTTAATGCGAGATGGCTACTCATTTAAATCCGAGAATAATGGTTGTTCTATTTATATGAGAGATATGTTTTATGGTCATGCCCCGCTGGTCAATGGTTTATTCTTATTGAATCTCGAACGTGATGTTACACATATTCATAGTGTGAATACCAAAAGATGTAAGGTTAATAATGATAGTCCCACATACTTGTGGCACTGCCGCCTTGGTCACATTGGTGTCAAACGCATGAAGAAACTCCATGCAGATGGACTTTTGGAGTCTCTTGATTATGAATCATTTGACACGTGCGAACCATGCCTCATGGGCAAGATGACCAAGACTCCGTTCTCCGGAACAATGGAGCGAGCAACCAACTTGTTGGAAATCATACATACTGATGTGTGCGGTCCAATGAGCGTTGAGGCTCGCGGTGGCTATCGTTATGTTCTCACCCTCACTGATGACTTAAGTAGATATGGGTATGTCTACTTAATGAAACACAAGTCTGAGACCTTTGAAAAGTTCAAGGAATTTCAGAGTGAGGTGGAGAATCAACGTGACAGGAAAATAAAGTTCTTACGATCAGATCGTGGAGGAGAATATTTGAGTCACGAGTTTGGTACGCACTTAAGGAAATGTGGAATTGTTTCACAACTCACGCCGCCTGGAACACCTCAGCGTAATGGAGTGTCCGAACGTCGTAATCGCACTCTATTGGATATGGTGCGATCTATGATGTCTCTTACCGATTTACCGCTATCATTTTGGGGTTATGCTTTAGAGACAGCCACATTCACTTTAAATAGGGCACCGTCTAAATCCATTGAGATGACACCATATGAATTATGGTTTGGGAAGAAACCTAAGCTGTCGTTTCTAAAAGTTTGGGGATGCGATGCTTATGTCAAGAAACTTCAACCTGAAAAGCTCGAACCCAAGTCGGAAAAATGCGTCTTCATAGGATACCCTAAGGAAACCATTGGGTATACCTTCTACCTCAGATCCGAAGGCAAGATCTTTGTTGCCAAGAACGGATCCTTTCTGGAGAAAGAGTTTCTCTCGAAAGAAGTAAGTGGGAGGAAAGTAGAACTTGATGAAGTACTGCCTCTTGAACCGGAAAGTAGCGCAGCTCAGGAAAATGTTTCTGTGGTGCCTGCACCGACTAGAGAGGAAGTTAATGATGATGATCAAGGAACTTCGGATCAAGTTGCTACTGAACTTCGTAGGTCCACAAGGACACGTTCCACACCAGAATGGTATGGCAACCCTGTCCTGGAAATCATGTTGTTAGACAACGGTGAACCTTCGAACTATGAAGAAGCGATGGCGGGCCCAGATTCCAACAAATGGCTTGAAGCCATGAAATCCGAGATAGGATCCATGTATGAAAACAAAGTATGGACTTTGACAGACTTGCCCGATGATCGGCGAGCCATAGAAAATAAATGGATCTTTAAGAAGAAGACTGACGCGGATGGTAATGTGACCATCTATAAAGCTCGGCTTGTCGCTAAGGGTTATCGACAAGTTCAAGGGGTTGACTACGATGAGACCTTCTCACCCGTAGCGAAGCTGAAGTCCGTCCGAATCATGTTAGCAATTGCCGCATTCTATGATTATGAGATATGGCAAATGGACGTCAAAACGGCATTCCTTAACGGTTTCCTTAAGGAAGAATTGTATATGATGCAGCCGGAAGGTTTTGTCGATCCTAAGAATGCTAACAAGGTGTGCAAGCTCCAGCGCTCCATCTATGGGCTGGTGCAAGCATCTCGGAGTTGGAACATTCGCTTTGATGAAATGATCAAAGCGTTTGGGTTTATGCAGACTTATGGAGAAGCCTGCGTTTACAAGAAAGTGAGTGGGAGCTCTGTAGCATTTCTCATATTATATGTGGATGACATACTATTGATGGGAAATGATATAGAACTTTTGGAAAGCATAAAGCCTACTTGAATAAGTGTTTTTCAATGAAGGACCTTGGAGAAGCTGCTTACATATTAGGCATCAAGATCTATAGAGATAGATCGAGACGCCTCATCGGTCTTTCACAAAGCACATACCTTGATAAGATATTGAAGAAGTTCAATATGGATCAGTCCAAGAAGGGGTTCTTGCCTGTATTGCAAGGTGTGAGATTGAGCACGGCTCAATGCCCGACCACGGCAGAAGATAGAGAAAAGATGAGTGTCATCCCCTATGCCTCAGCCATAGGGTCTATTATGTATGCCATGCTGTGTACCAGACCTGATGTGAACCTTGCCGTAAGTTTGGTAGGGAGGTACCAAAGTAATCCTGGCATGGAACACTGGACAGCGGTCAAGAATATCCTGAAGTACCTGAAAAGGACTAAGGATATGTTTCTCGTTTATGGAGGTGACGAAGAGCTCGTCGTAAAGGGTTACATCGATGCTAGCTTTGACACAGATCTGGATGACTCCAAGTCACAAACCGGATACGTGTATATTTTGAATGGTGGGGCAGTCAGCTGGTGCAGTTGCAAGCAAAGCGTCGTGGCGGGATCTACATGTGAAGCGGAGTACATGGCAGCCTCGGAGGCAGCACATGAAGCAATCTGGATGAAGGAGTTCATTACCGACCTAGGAGTTATTCCCAATGTGTCGGGCCCGATGACTCTCTTCTGTGACAACACTGGAGCTATTGCCCTTGCCAAGGAGCCCAGGTTTCACAAGAAGACCAGGCATATCAAGCGTCGCTTCAACTCCATTCGTGAAAATGTTCAAGATGGAGACATAGATATTTGTAAAGTGCATACGGACCTGAATGTCGCAGATCCGTTGACTAAACCTCTTCCACGAGCAAAACATGATCAACACCAGAACTCTATGGGTGTTCGATTCATCACAATGTAACTAGATTACTGACTCTAGTGCAAGTGGGAGACTGTTGGAAATGTGCCCTAGAGGCAATAATAAAATGGTTATTATTATATTTCCTTGTTCATGATAATTGTCTATTGTTCATGCCATAATTGTATTGACTGGAAACCGTAATACATGTGTGAATACATAGATCACAACATGTCCCTAGTGAGCCTCTAGTTGACTAGCTCGTTGATCAATAGATGGTCATGGTTTCTTGACCATGGACATTGGATGCCATTGGTAACGGGATCACATCATTAGGAGAATGATGTGATGGACAAGACCCAATCCTAAGCATAGCACAAGATCGTGCAGTTCTTTGCTAAAAGCTTTTCTAATGCCAAGTATCATTTCCTTAGACCATGAGATTGTGCAACTCCCGGATATCGTAGGAATGCTTTGGGTGTACCAAACGTCACAACATAACTGGGTGGCTATAAAGGTACCTACATGTATCTCCAAAAGTGTCTGTTGGGTTGGCATGAATCGAGATTGGGATTTGTCACTCCGTATGACGGAGAGGTACTCTCTGGGCCCACTTGGTAATGCATCATCATAATGAGCTCAATGTGACTAAGCATTTAGTCACGGGATCATGCATTACGGAACGAGTAAAGTGACTTGCCGGTAACGAGATTGAACGAGGTATTGGGATATCGACGATCGAATCTCGGGCAAGTAACATACCGATTGACAAAGGGAATTGTATACGGGATTGATTGAATCCCCAACACATGGTTCATCCGTTGAGATCATCGTGGAACATGTGGGAGCCAACATGGGTATCTAGATCCTGCTGCTGGTTATTGCCTAGAAAGATATCTCGGTCATGTCTGCATGATTCCCAAACCCGTAGGGTCTACACACTTAAGGTTCGGTGACGCTAGAGTTGTTATGGGAATTAGTATGCGGTTACCGAATGTTGTTCGGAGTCCTGAATGAGATCCCGGACGTCATGAGGAGTTCCGGAATGGTCCGGAGATATGGATTTATATATGGGAAGTCCTTATTCGGTCGCCGGAAATGTTCGGGGGTATATCGGTATTGTACCGGGACTACCGAAAGGGTTCCGGGGGTCCACCGGGAGGGTCCACCTGCCCTGAAGGGCCCTATGGGCTGAATATGGAGGGGAACCAGCCCCTAAGTGGGTTGGGCACCACCCCCTAGGGCCCATGCACCTAGGGTTGGGGGGGAACCTAAAGGGGGCGCCCCCTTGGCTTGGGGGGCAAGCCTCCCCCCTTGGCCGCTGCCCCCCTCTAGATCCATCTGGAGGGGGGCCGGCCCCCCTCTCCCTTGCCCCTATAAATAGAGGGGAGGTGGGAGGGCTGCCGCACCCTTCCCCTGGCGCAGCCCTCTCCCTCCCCAACACCTCCTCCTCCATAGTAGTGCTTGGTGAAGCCCTGTCGGAGAACCGCAAGCTCCACCACCACGTCGTCGTGCTGCCGGAGCTCTCCCTCAACTTCACCTCTCCCCTTGCTGGATCAAGAAGGAGGAGACGTCCCCGGGCTGTACGTAAACGTGGAGGCGTCGTTTGTTCGGTGTTAGATCGGATCTTCCGCGATTTGAAGATGCACATCCGCGATTTGAAGGTATGAAGATGCACATCCTCTCTCTCTCTCTCTTGTTTCTAGAATCTCCTAGATTGATCTTGGTGTTCGTAGGAATTTTTTTGAATTATTGCTACGTTTCCCAACAATGTAAAGTTGGTCTTGGCCGCTTCATCCAACAATACCACCGAGTCAAAATAAGACATTGGTGGTAAGCAGTATGCACCGCCCACAACTCTTTGTATTCTACTCGTGCATATCATCTACCAATAGACCTGGCTTTGATATCACTGTTGGCGAACGTAGCATGCAATTTCAAAAATTTCGTACACTCACGAAAGATCTATCTAGGAGATGCACAGCAACGAGAGGGGAAGAGTGTGTCTACGTACCCTCGTAGACCCAAAGCGGAAGCGTTTGCTTAACATGGTTGATGTAGTTGAACGTCTTCTCCTTCCGACCGATCGAGTACCGAATATACGGCACCTCTGAGTTCTGCACATGTTCAGCGCGATGACGTCCCTCGAGCTCTTGATCCAGCAGAGGGTCGAGGAAGTAGATGAGTTTCGTCAGAACGACAGCATGGTGACGGTGATGGTGATGTGATCTACACGGGGCTTCACCTAAGCACCGCGAGAATATGGCCGGAGGCGTAAACTGTGGAGGGGGCCGCCGCACATGGCTTGGAACAATTGATTTTGTCCTAGAGGCGCCCCCCATATATAAAGGAGAGAGGAAGAGGAGGCCGGCCCTAGGCGCGCCCCCAAGTAGGAGGAGTCCTACTTGGGGTCCTAGTAGGAATCGCCCCCTTCCTTTTACCGGAGGGGGAAAGGGGGAAGGAGAGAGAGGGGGAGAAGGAAAGGGGGGCGCCGCCCCCTCCCCTTGTCCAATTCGGACTCCTCCCTGGTGGGGGGCACTCCACCCCTTTGTGGTCTGGTGTGCCTCCCTCCCATGGCCCATATGGCCCATATCTTCTACCGGGGGGTTCCGGTAACCCCCCGGTACTCCGATATGTACCCGATACATTTCGGAACACTTCCGGCGTCCAAATACTACCTTCCAATATATCAATCTTTACCTCTCGACCATTTTGAGACTCCTCGTCATGTTCGTGATCTCATCCGGGACTCCTAACAACCTTCGGTCACCAAAACACATAACTCATATAATACATATCGTCATCAAACATTAAGCGTGCGGACCCTACGTGTTCGAGAACTATGTAGACATGACCGAGACACCACTCCGGTCAATAACCAATAGCACAGCCTGGATGCTCATATTGGTTCCCACATATTCTACGAAGATCTTTATCGGTCAAACCGCTATGACAACATATGTTATTCCCTTTGTCATCGGTATGTTACTTGCCCGAGATTCGATCGTCGGTATCTTCATACCTAGTTCAATCTCATTACAGGCAAGTCTCTTTACTCGTTCCATAATGCATCATCCCTCTACTAACTCATTAGTCACATTGCTTGCAAGGCTTCATATGATGTGCATTACCGAGAGGGCCCAGAGATACCTCTCTGATACTTGTAGTGGCAAATCATAATCTCGATCTATGCCAACCCAACAAACACCTTTGGAGATACCTGTAGAGCATCTTTATAATCACCCAGTTATGTTGTGACGTTTGATAGCACACAGGGCATTCCTCCGGTGTCCGAGAGTTGCATAATCTCATAGTTAGAGGAATATGTATTTGACATGAAGAAAGCAGTAGCAATAAAACTGAACAATCATAATGATGGGTCTTGTCCATCGCATCATTCTCCTAATGATGTGATCCCATTCATCAAATTACAGCACATGTCTATGGTTAGGAAACTTAACCATCTTTGATTAAAGAGCTAGTTAAGTAGAGGCATACTAGGGACACAGTGTTTTGTCTATGTATCCACACATGTATCAAGTTTCCGGTTAATACAATTCTAGCATGAATAATAGACATTTATCATGATACAAGGAAATATAAAATAACAACTTTATTATTGCCTCTACGGCATATTTCCTTCAGTTTTTACCCAGGTTCGGGCTGCCGCGAGGCATAAAACCCTACTCCTGCTTTGGTGGATTGATGGTGGAAAAGGTGGTGGTGGGCGCAACACACTTGCCCGATAGGGTTGCCTCAAGGCGAAGTGCCTACGTGCATATGGATATGTGAGGGGCCGTGCTTGCCAACCTTGCGAACCCTTTCTATGGTTGCTAGGCCACCTTTTATAGGTTAAGGGGTCACCACAGTGGCAAGTCAGTCCTTACATACTGATTAGATAACAGATAGTGCTATCATGCGTAACTCTGCAGGCTGACAGGGGCGCACTAAATGTGTTGCCTAGTGTCACATCACAGCGTGCCCGGGAGCCCTTGCCAGGCTATTTTGTCAGCTCCATGCCTGCTTGCTTGACACGTCTCATGACGGGTGTCATATGGAGGTGTTTGCTGTAGGAAGTGGTTGCCATGTGGTGAAAAGCAGCCACTTAGTCATTCTTGGGGCTTGACACCACACTGATTCGTGTCGGATATCGGGTTCCGGCAAAACCCTTAAGGTTCGAACTCTGGGGTGCGCGCGAAGATATTCCCCCTACCGATCCACGTCCCAACGCCTCGCTGAGAATCTAAGCTAAACAATGAACAACACGAGGGACACAAGATTTATACTGGTTCGGGCCACCGTTGTGGTGTAATACCCTACTCCAGTGTGTGGTGTGGTGGATTGCCTCAGGGGCTGATGATGAACAGTACAAGGGAGGAACAGCCTCGCGAGAGGTGTTCTTGTGGTGGTGATTTGCCTGAGAAGGATTCAATCCGTTCTCGATGGCTCTCGATCAGATCCTGATGAGATGTCCCTCTACAATGGTGGCTAGCCCTATTTATACAGGCCCTGGTCCTCTTCCCAAATATTGAGCGGGAAGGGCACCAACAACAGCCATTTTGAAGGGGAACATCTAGTGCAAGTTATCCTGACTAAAGTTGGTCTTCGACTGCTAAAGCACTAGCAATGACGCCGTCTTGGGCTCCACGGTGACCTCCGTCCTGCCGCTCTGCTGGTCTTGGTCTTGTTGCACCGAAATGGTAACCTTTGCTTGATGCCTCGGTACTCCACGCCTGTGCTTGCCCCCTTTGCACCAAAGAGGAAACAAGGGCATTGCGCAGGTCGACGCCCGCCTGGCGCCCGCCTAGTCTTGGTCGTCATGGCTTGTGTCATGGGTATCTTGTGAGGTAACCCTGCCTTGATATCTCCGCCTCCTCGCGAGCCTGCCTAGTGAGGCCGCTCCTAAGGAAGCCTTGCGTCGCCCGCCCCGTGAGGCTTGGCCCCTCGCGAGGGTCTTGAGCTTGAGTAGATGAATATGGGCCGTACTGGGCCACCACTTGAGCCATGCCGCAGACTGCAGGCAGGCAAGTCTGAGGACCCCCATTCCTAGAACGTCGACAGTAGCCCCCAGGCCCAAGGCGCGCTCGGACTTGGCTTAGCAGAGAAGCAAAGGGGCAAGTGCGGAGTGCTGTGGGCCCCAATAGCCCGCGGCCTTGGGCGCCGCGTGGCGGTTGATTGGACGTGGGCGTCTCCGCTTCCCCACGCTACCTCGGCAACCGCCCGTCCGGCAAAAGGCTGGCCTGGGTTAGGCTTACCTTCTTTACTCTCATTCACCTTGCTTCAGATCCCCTTTCTTGCTCTTCGCCCTCCTGCTTTTGAAATCTCCATATCCGCCTCAACCTTTCACCTCCAGCGAGCAATGGCGCCCCGCAAGACCGCGACCGGGGCTCCACCGGCCTGGTACTCGCCGGCTTTGGATCCCCCAAACATGACGGAGAAGAATCTCACCCTCACGCGCCTGATGACAGCGGCGCAAGGCAGTGAGATGGGGGAGACTGCGCTCCGGCCCGGCTCCGCCCAGCCCGAGGACAAGGGGAGCACCTTCTATCACTTCTTCATGAGCGCTGTCATTGCTAGTCTAGTGCCTCCTTTCTTTGAGTTCTTCTTTGCTGTCCTCCGCCAGTATAAGCTGCATGCTCTGCATCTCCACCCCGACTCTGTTCTCCTCCTGTCAATCTTTGCCTACTACTGCGAGGCACATGTCGGGGTGATGCCCTCCGTGGCCTTGCTACGCCACTTCTTCTCTCTCCGAGTCACTGGCGCCAATATCTCGGCGTGTGCAGGCTTTGTTGCGTACTCCAAAGCCAACACCATCTTGAAGGCCGGGAAGAGGGCCGACGGCTTCCGGAGCAAGTGGGTCATGATGGATGCCGGATGCATCAACTCCCGGCTGGTGCCACCCACGGGGCAGCCCCAGACCGTCGAGGCGTGGTGTCTTGCAAAGCTTGACGACCGGCGGGCGAAGCTGGTGCTGGAGAAGATGAACGCTGACCTGAGGCCGGGCAACCTGAGGGCAGCGAAGCTGACTGGGGCCACACTCCTGAGGGAGTTCTTGGCGCACCAGGTGGCTCCACTTCAGGTGCACTCGTGCCCGCTGTGGAGGCTCAAGGATGCGGACGCCATCCTCCGCCTGAGCTCGAAGGCCCTGGCTGACGAGGATCTGACCGCAGCTCACCACTTCCTGGTCGAGGCGCTTGAGGAGGTTGTGACCGGCATTGGCCCCATGGCCGATGTTGAAGCTCGCGTCCTTTCCTCCGCAGCTTGACGCGGATCCTCAACCACGTCTACCTCCGCAACCCCGACACCGACCTTGACGACCTGCTGGAACCGGTGGATGTCGAGCGCTCCGCCACTGTTGCTGAGGCCGTGAAGGGCCGACCGGAGGCCTTGCTGGCGAAGTTCCGTGCCTTCAACACTGTGCCCAAGCGAGGTGCTACTGGCTCCGCGGCCTCGGGGGGTGGAGCTGACAAGCGCAACTCCACCACGAGCGGCGGTGCTGCCCAAGGGTGACCTTCTCGCGGCTTCTTTCCTGCTCCAATTCCTGCAACATGTACCGTGCCTCGTGGAGGCGTTTAAACTTGTGTTTGGTATCGTGAGAACAATTTATGGTCTGTAATATTTGCTTCTGAATTTCCGATATTTTTGCGGTTTCCTTCCTATTTGCTTTGTGTTCTTCGTCGGCAGGGCCTGGCCCCGCGCATACCTCAGCCGTCGTTAGCCCCGACCAGATCACCAGGATGGGACTAAGGAGTGAGGGGCTACGTGGCAAGTTAGGCTCATGAGTCGCGATGCTTAGGAGTCCCCCTTGACGCGCAAACAGCAAATAGGGGGGTGTAGGAGTGGATCTATCATTCTACGTCGGCAGGGCCCGGCTCCGCGCATACCTCAACCGCCGTTATCCTTTCGGAACTAAGGAGTGAGGGGCTACGTGACCAGTTAGGCCCCTGAGTCGCAATGCTCGGGAGTCCCCCTTGATGCTCAAACGGTCTTCATACCTTGGCTTCGCTCGGGGAGGGGCACGCGACGACCAGGTCCGAGGGACCTGGCTGGGTGGCGTGCGCTCAGGCGTGACCCGGGCGTAGCCCCCGTGTCCAGCCCCCTCGCGCGGCACTCCTGAGGGGAGGCGTTGTGATAAGGCCACACACTAAGCTCTGAGCTCCCTGAGGTTGATACGGCCATGGGCTTCCCTCGGTTGTTTATCACCAGCGCGGAGCATACCGCTTTCGTATGTGTACGGGCATAGCCGCTCCTCGGCAGTGTCGTCAGCCAGTGCGGAGCATGGTGCTTCCACTGGTACGTGGGAGGGGGCCCCCTCCGGGAGGAGCCCCCGGGGCGTGTACAGCCCCGCCCTGACACGTGGCTGGCACGGTAGGGCTAGACGAGGTGTATCTGGGCACTCGTGAGCCAGCGCGGGACTCACGAGGCCCTACCTCAAGGCGGGTTGCACCTGATCTTGAGCCTTGGGCGGCTGGGTGTTCCTGCAAGGCGGTTAGATGCAAACGCTCTACGTCCTCAGGTCCCGGCCCTCGATCTAGCTCAGTCGTCACTGGTATGCCAGGTCGCGATGCCGTGGACAAGGCCAGGGGGTGAGGGCTGGAGAGCCAGTAGGAGCCCCTGAGTCGCGATGCTCAGGCGCCCCCCTTTTAACGTGTAAGCGGTTTGCATGAAGGAGAAGAAAGGGGCCGTGATGGGCGAGAGATGATAATCATAGGCAAGTTGAGTATGAGGAGCAGATCAACTTGGATAGACGCAGGAAAGACACATGCCACTGGGTCAGGCCCGAGCGGCTTGGGGATGATGCAGCCCGAGGGGCGCTCCCAACAAGGTAAGCTAAGACATAAGCAAAACGGATACATGCCGCGGGGACAGACCCACGCGACCTGGGAATGATGCAGCCCTGAGGGCGCTCCCAACTGAAATGAAACTCGAAAGATGTCACCTGATATCATTGCAGAACGAGTGTTGGAGTAGCTGATGATGCGCGGTGAAGAAGCCAATCCTCACGAGCCTTCGGAGCCCTGAGCCTCGGGAGGCTCTGGAGGTCCGGGCGGCTCGGCAAGGTCCATCTCCATCTCCTCCAGGAATGCGCGGTGCCTGGCCACCTGAGCTCCAGAATGCTCCTCATCAGGTGCTAGTGAGCAGTAGCCGCGTTCAGCAGGCCGAAAGGCATGCAAACATAGCTGTGAGGTGGACCCTTCCAACGTCCCACGCGCGAAGGCCAGAAAAGCTCCTGAGACGCGACTCGATTAAGCCCTGGGTAGTCGATGCAGACGCGCAGCCCGCCATCCTCGCCTGGATGGGGAGCTACGCCGGGTAGGCAGCGGCTGCCGTGCATGACTCTCGACTCCTGCAGCTCCTGAGTGACCTTGGTGATGAACTCATGAGGGTTGGGCCCTCCTTGCCTCATGCCTTCCTGAGGGAAACGTGCCGCGAAGCACGCCTCCAAGTGGTGCCCGAGCACCTCCCTCGTGATCTTGGCAAAGTCAGTGGCCCTCCAGGAGAGAGCCCCCGAGCCTTGCCCGAGGAGGGCGCCGGGCACGCCTTCCTATGCGACGGAGGGAGGCGCCCCTTGGATGGGCGCGGATCCTGGCGTTGTGCCTCTGGAGGTGCCTGCCTCCTGAGGCCTTGAGCTGGGTGATGTCTTCTTCTTCTTGGGAGCTGCCTCAGGAAGGCTCCCACTCTTGCTATCTGGGTCCTCGATTGATGCGGTTTGGAAGGCACGCTCGAGAGAGCACACCGCATCCTTCTCTTCACAGGGAACTGTGATGACTCCGCCGCTTCCCGGCATCTTGAGGACATTGTAGCCATGGTGAGTCATTGCCATGAACTTGGCCAGGGCTGGATACCCGAGGATGGCATTGTACGGTAGGCGAATGTGGGTAACATCAAAGTCGATGAGCTCGGTACGGTAGTTCTTGCGTTGACCAAAGGTGACAGGGAGGCGGACCTGCCCTATCGGGGTGGTGGAACCATCAATGACTCCTGAGAAAGGCTTGGTCGGCTGAAGCTGATCATATGGCACTTGGAGATTGTTGATCGTCTCGACGGACAGAACGTTGAGTCCTGCGCTGCCATAGATGAGGGTCCTTGTGACTTGCACATTGCTGATGACTGGGGAACAGAGCATTGGGAGGACACTGGCTGTTGCCGCACACTTGAGCTGATCCACTGAGCTGAACATGATGGCACACGTGGACCACATGAGAGGGCGCGTGGCTCGAGCTTGGGGAGGACTGCATTCACCTCGCGAGCAAACTGCTTGAAGATGTGTAGGATCGAAAGTATGTCTAGAGGGGGGGGGTGATTAGACTACTTGACCAAATAAAAACTTATCCTTTTCCCAGTTTTAGTCTTTGGTAGATTTTAGCTATCTTAGCACAAGTCAAGCAATCTTAACACAATTCAAGCAAGCTGCAAAGAGTATATGAGCAGCGGAAAGTAAAGCATGCAACTTGCAAGAATGTAAAGGGAAGGGTTTGGAGAATTCAAATGCAATTGGAGACACGGATGTTTTTGTCGTGGTTCCGATAGGTGGTGCTATTGTACATCCACGTTGATGGAGACTTCAACCCGCGAAGGGTAACGGTTCCGCGAGTCCACGGAGGGCTCCACCCACGAAGGGTCCATGAAGAAGCAACCTTGTCTATCCCACCATGGTCGTTGCCCACGAAGTACTTGCCTCACTAGCGGTAGATCTTCACGAAGTAGGCGATCTCCTTGCCCTTACAAACTCCTTGGTTCAACTCCACAATCTTGTCGGAGGCTCCTAAGTGACACCTAGCCAATCTAGGAGACACCACTCTCCAAGAAGTAACAAATGGTGTGTTGATGATGAACTCCTTGCTCTTGTGCTTCAAATGATAGTCTCCCCAACACTCAACTCTCTCTCACAGGATTTGGATTTGGTGGAAGGAAGATTTGAGTGGAAAGCAACTTGGGGAAGGCTAGAGATCAAGATTCATATGGTAGGAATGGAATATATTGGCCTCAACACATGAGTAGGTGGTTCTCTCTCAGAAACAGCAAGTTGGAAGTGTAGGTTCATTCTGATGGCTCTCTCCATGAATGAAGAGGAGGTGGAGGGGTATATATAGCCTCCACACAAAATCTAACCTTTACACACAACTTGCCAAAGTCGGTGGGACCGAATTCAGAAACTCGGTCGGACCGATTCAGCAAATCTAGTGACCGTTAGGATTTTCGGTGGGACTGACATGCAACTTGGTAGGACCGATATGGTTAGGGTTAGGGCATAATGTAATCTCGGTGATACCGATTACACAAACTCGGTGGGACCGATTTTGGTAATAAGCTAACCAGAGAGTTGGTCAGTTAAACTCGGTGGGACCGGCTCGCTCATTTCGGTGGGATCGAAATGTTACGAAAAGGAAACAGGGAGTTTACATTGCAATCTCGGTGGGACCGATCGCTCATCTCGGTGGTACCGAAACGTTACGAAGGGAAACAGAGAGATTACAATCCCATCTTGGTGAGACCGAGATCCCTATCGGTGAGACCGATTTGCCTAGGGTTTGTGGCAGTGGCTATGACATCTGAACTCGGTGGCGCCGGATAGAAAGAATCAGTAAGGCCGAGTTTGACTTTTGGTTTAGGTCATATGTGGATGTGAGAAAGTAGTTGAGGGCTTTGGAGCATATCACTAAGCACTATGGAGCAAGAAACTCATTAAGCAACACCTCATCCCTCCTTGATAGAATTGGCTTTTCCTATAGACTCAATGTGATCTTGGATCACTAAAATATAAAATGTAGAGTCTTAGCTTTTGAGCTTGAGCCAATCCTTTTATCCTTAGCATTTTGAGGGGTCCACTTTTCTCATCCATGCCATGCCATGCATTGAACTTTTCCTGAAATATTCATCTTGGAATAATGTTAGCTCAATGAGCTATATGTTGTTAGGAATTACCAAAACCACCTAGGGATAGTTGCACTTTCAATCTCCCCCTTTTTGGTAATTGATGACAACATATAGATCAAAGCTTCGACAAATGATAATAAGAGTGAAAAACATTGTCGCTTTGAGAAGTATGTGAAAAGATAGAGCTCCCCCTAAATTTATGCATAGTTTAAGATTTGCTTTGGACTGCAAATGCACAAAGAGTTAGGCTCATGGGTTACTCTTCCATGTCACATACATCTTGGTGGAGCGCTCAAAATGATAATAATTGAATACATGCACTCATCACCAAGCAAAGTGAATGATCATATAGAGATAAAAAGGATAATGTCATCCAACAAGCATAAATGTAGCATATGATCAAACACATGATCATCCAAGTATCACACAGACAGAAAGTATCTCAAACAAGCAAATAAAGTTCAACCACCAAAGCAAGAGAGAATAAAAAGCAACACTCTCTCTCGAAGCCTATGATCTATACATTTTTCTCCCACTTTGGCAACAAGTTACCAAAAAGTTCATAGAAAATACATAGCACTAAATCGTCTCTCAGGCTTGATCTTCAGGTGGTGGTGTAGAGATGGCTCCTTGGACGAAGACTTCAGTAGATGTGGATGGAGCTGGAGGAGTAGGTGCTGGAGCTGGTTGCACTGGAACTGTAGCTGGTGCAGATGAAGTGGCTCTGGTGTCTGTCACTGGCACTGCAGCTGATCTCTGAGCTCTAGGCACTCTGGCAAATGCAGCAGTGGTTGTCTTTCCCTTCCTCTCCTGCATATCATCCTGAAGCTGCTCAACAATAGACTAGATCTCAGTTACCTTCACATCCAAGTCATAGAACTTCTGCTCCATGATCCTCTCCAGGCTCTCCTGGTTTTGAGTCAAGGTGGCCAACCCCTTCTCAATCCTCAGAGTGGATGCAATCAAGTAGCCAAGCTGATCTTGTTTGCTCTTCAAAAAGTACTGAGATGCCTCTTCCATTGTTGGCATCTTGGTAGCCTTCTCTGTCCTTGCCTTCTCCTTCTTTGCTTGAGCATGCACAGAAGATGGCTCATCTTCATCCATAACCACTTGGTTGTCCTCAAAGTTTGGATAGATAGGCATGTGATCCTTGTCCAACAAGTATGTGCCAATGCCCATCTTGGAGTTAATCAGCTCCTGGATTTGTGGGGCATACCCACAACTTCTCTTTTGGTCAGCTACTGTCCTCTTGATAGTTTCAACTATAAGGCTCATGACCTTGAACTTCTGTGGCACATCAAATAAGTGTAGCAGATTTATTGCATGGCCTCTGATCATGTTGTGATCAACTGACTTGGGTAAGAGAGTGTGCCCGAGGATCCAGTTGATGGTTGTCAATCCTGATAGAAGGTAATGTACTGATCCAAACTTATGCGTTTCAACAGCTGCATCTGGGATCTCCTTGTACATATGTGCCATAGAGTTGTGATCCATCTTCTTCTTGGCATAGACATCCAAGTCATCCTGTTTCTTCTTAGGTGCATTGATTAGATTAGCCCATTCTTCAATTCATGATTGGTACCTAATACCTTCAGATATTCATACTATCCTGCCATCTGGATAGAAGTGTGTTGTGGAGTAGAATTGCAATATGAGCTCATCATTCCACTTTGTGAGCTTCTGCCCAACAAAGTCTGCCACTCCACAAGCACTGAAACTGTCATACACACCAGGATAGTGTTCTTCATTCTCCTTCATGTAGGTCCAATCAACCCACCTCATGTCACACACTATGGGCTTCTTGTCCAGCAACACTGTCTCATAGAAATCATGTTGTTCCTTTGTATGGAACCTGTAGTCAACAGCAGTCCTCCTCCTGACTGCATAAGGATCAGACAACCTCCACTGTCTGAGGCCTGCATCCTTTCTCAGCTTCATGTTCTCAGCCACAGGATGAGCATCATTATGATCTGGAATTTTTGGCTTCAATTTTCTCAAGACATGCTCTTCATCATCTTCCTCTTCAGCAATAGTTTCAGGCACAGGGGACTTGTTCTTCTCAGCAGCAGATATGTTCTTGGTATTCCTCTTAGGTGCAGTCTTGGGCTTGGAGGCAGCTTTGGGTGCTTCTTTGGGCTTTGATGAAGCAGCCCCTGACCTGATAGCATCACCCATAAGCTTCTGAGCCTTGGGTGCTGGTGCAGCAACCTCTTCTTCTTCTTCCTCTTCCATCATGGAAGGCTTTCCAACAACTCTAGCCATGGTCTTCTTGACCCTTTCCTTTCTCTTCTTCCCTTCTGCAGCAGCCTCTTTGGGTTCAGATTCCAAAGGTACTTGAGTAGAGACTCTGGCTTTAGAAATGAGAGTTCTCTTTGCAGGTACTTTGGTCTTCATACCAGGCTTAATGGCAGCAGCTGTGCCATACTCCTTTTGAGCACCTTCTTCTTGGAAGTGGCCTCATCCTCAACTGCCACATAGTCTCCATCCTCAGATTCTGAGGTTTTCTTCTTTCCGGCCCTGGTGGCAGCTTTGGGTAAGTTGCTTGGGGTGCTCCTGCTACCCTCATCAGAGCTGCTAGAGGGACTAGTGCCCTCACTCATTTGAACCTACTCCTGTGACTTGTTCTGGCTGTCACTTTGATCAGACATATTGCAAACACTGACTGCAGACCCTGTGAATAGATATAGATGAGATAGAGTGGATGAGCATCACAAAATACAGAGGTTTTTGCAAAAGAATGAGTCAAAAACTTAGTTTTAGTTTTCTACAGAAAGCATTTCGGATCAAACGATTTGTAAACTCAGTGATACCGAAGCAGCTTTTGGAACCTAAACTAGTGAACTCGGTCAGACCGAGTCACAGTTCGGTGGCACCGAGACTGCTAGGGTTTCACAAAGTCCTGAACTCGGTCAGACCGATTTGCAATTCTCGCTCAGACCGAGAATCACATGTGCAATGGCCTTAGCCGAATCGGTGGAACCGAGTTCTACAACTCGGTGGGTCCGAGATGGTTTCGGCGGAAACCTAACCCTAAATTTTCAATTCATCTCTAATCTACGGAGTGTTTTGATTAGATAGGATAGTTTCAATCGTGGCAAGATTCATGGCGAACACAATGTGCTAGGAATTAGACGGGGATAGCACAGTGATCGAGTCCATACCCTAGTTCGGCGATGAAGTCGCTACGGCGGCAACGGCTGGGTTGATTTTCGTTGACGGCGGCGGAGACCAGCGACTGGAGGCGGCCGGCGACGAGGAGTACGATCCGGAGACCCTGGAGGCAGAGCGGGCTATGCGCGGGCGAAAGAGTTCCGAGAAAGTTACCAAATTTTTGCCCGTGGGTATGTATAGCCCGACCCTGTCAGTGTGACTGAGTGGAACAACTCGGTGGCACCGAGATGCATAATTGCTGACAATTACAGCAACTCGGCGTGACCGAAAAGTTCAAATCGGTTGCACCGAGATTGAAAACCTAGATCGACTTAGTGATCTCGGTATGACCGAAATGGAAGAATCAGTCAGACCGAAATGCACAAAGAAGTTTTGGAAGTTTAAGTCTATGACGAATTGTGGACTCTGAGTGCTCCTCACACAGAGTGGTTCAAATCTGACTTGATCAAATTCTGTGATGTAGCATGAATAGAGTTTGAGACAAGAAAATCATAGATAGCTAGAGAAGATTCTTAGGCATTCTTGTCCATCCACTTGGCAAAATAAAAAGAAACCAATCAATCAAAGCAACAAGTGGATGTCCTCGAATGAGTAAAATATGCAACCAACATGCTCACACAATAAAATGGCAAATGAAATATGTGGCAAAGCATGCACAACCAATTCTAGCATCTATCAAGCAATTGGCGATGACTAGGTCATCTATATATGAGTATATTGACTTAGGAGTCAAATGAGAACATTTGATCATAGGTCATACTCATCGTTTAAGCTCAAGTGGAGTTACCACTTTTACATAATGCATTGATGTGTTCACACCATTAGAGTTGCTTTGACTCAATTCTTAGAGTAAAGCTCCCCCTAGATGTGAGATCCCCCCCCCTTAGAGGGATGAACTAACCTTGGGTTTTGTCGATGATGACTTCATGTAGGTGTTGAAGATGTGGATGCTCAATGTTGATGTAGATCATTTGGAGCAATCCTTTGGAGTGGGTTGCACATTCAATACCTACACGGGATAGTCCCACAAGGAACAAACAAGGATATCCATAGACATAGAGTGATGCACATGTAAGATGATGTCTATGAAAGCATTAGTTTACCTTGTCCCTTGTCTTACCAACAAGAGGGTTTGTGAATCCTAGAACTAGTGCAAGATGTGAAAGTTGATTGCACTTGTTGTTGCCAAAATGATATGAGTGAAATATGTTGGCGGAGTCACCCTCAAGAACTCTCTAGTTCTTCTTCTTCGAGATCCACATCATCTTGATGGGAATCCTTGGAGTTGTAGTCGTACTTGATGAAGTAGAGCTTGACGTAGTCTTGGGAACCCACTTGACCAAGGCCTTTGGAGCTTCTTCAAATGCATCAATCTCCTCTTGAAGCTTATCCTTGCCTTTTTGCTTGTGGTCTTGTGGTGGAAGATCATCTCAAGCTTGTGTCCCCTTGAAGGAAGTATGATCATACTTCTCTTGTTGAGGAACAAACTTCGTCTTGGGGTATTGATCTTCTTCCCACTCAACTCCATTGGCATTGAACTTTCATTCAAAACCAACACCTTGGTTCTTCCGGTGCCTTCCATGCTTGCGTACAATTTCCTCAAATTGCTTACTCCCGGCAAGGCTCTTGTAAACACCTTTCTCTATAATTCCCTTCAATAAGCTATTTTCTTGCTCAAGTGTAACTTGGCTAAGAGAATCATTAGTGGAATCAAGAGAACTACTAGAAGCAACAACATGATTTAGCATGATTATTGTTACTACTAGAGGAAGAATCCTTTTTGTTCTTGTTAATAGACTTGACTTGAGGCATGTAAGTAGATAAGAGTAAACGCTTGGCAATGTAAGAAGAACTTTTCTTACGAAGATCATCATTGATTGCCTTTAAGAACTCATGCTCTTGCTCAAGGTTGAGCTTTTCAAAGCGTAACTTCTCATGTGTCCTTAAAAGTTCTCGATGATCTTCTAAGATAGTTTCATGAGCTAACTTAAGAGTGTTTAGTTCTTTAGTTAGAAGCTCAATCTTCTCCTTATCATTGTCATTCATTTTATCTTGATTAGCATGATTAATTGACGTTTCATCATAGTATTCATCACTAGAGTTGTCAACAAGTAAATCATCATCACCTAACAAGTCATCTTCATCACTATTGAAATCAACATACTCGGGGTGTGTTACCTTGGGGCCTTTAGCCATGAAGAATCTTCCAAGTCCTTCAATTGGTGAATCAAATATGTCGTAGGAGTTGGTTGACACAAGTGCTAGACCGGCAACACCTTCATCTTGAGTATATTCGGAGTCGGAGTGATTGTCAGAGTCGGAGCCGGATACCCATTCACCAACATGAGCTTGATGTCTTCGTTTTGTGTAGCTCCTTGATGATTTGTCCTTCCTTTCCGAATCCTTGCTTCTCTGGGATGTTATTCGTTCATAACGATCATCTCTTCTCCTCCTCTCTCTTGGTGGTGATTCTTCCCTTCTACTTCTTCTCTTGGGTGATTCTTCTCTTCTTTTGTAGGGTGTCGTACACTCATTGGAATAGTGTCCGGGTCTCCCAAAATTGTAGCAATTTCGCTCTTGACTAGAAGATCTTTTGTCATTGTAGGACCTTGACTTGGAGATTCTCTCTTTGCTTCTATTCTTGTAGAACTTGTTGAAGTTCTTCACCATTAAGCTCAATTCTTCATTGAAGGTTTGTTTCTCACTTGATGATGTGGGGGCTTCACATGAGGCTTTGTAAGCACCACTTGACTTGTTGTGAAGTTCCTCCTTATCCTTGAGTGACATCAAATGAGCAACAATTCTTCCAATAACTTCCAATGGCTTGAGATCTTTGTAATTGGGCATCATTTGGATCAATGTGCACACGGTATCATATTTTCCGTCCAAAGCTCTTAGGATCTTCTTGATGATGAATTTGTCGGTCATCTCTTCACTTCCTAAGCCGGCAATCTCATTTGTGATAAGAGCAAGCCTAGAGTACAATTCAGCGACACCTTCACCATCCTTCATTTTGAACTTGTCAAGTTGACTTTGAAGCACATCCAACTTGGATTCCTTCACGGAGTCGGTACCTTCATGCATATCAATCAAAGTATCCCAAATCTCCTTTGCATTCTCAAGACGGCTGATTTTGTTGAATTCTTCGGGGCACAATACGTTGAAGAGGATATCACAAGCTTGAGTGTTGTATTGCAGCATCTTCAACTCTTCCACGCTAGCTTCACGGTTCAGTTCTCTCCCATCAAAGAATTCACCTTGCAAGCCAATACACACAATAGCCCAAACGGCGGGGTTATGTCCAAGAATATGCATTTTCATCTTATGCTTCCAACTAGCAAAATTAGTACCATCAAAGTAAGGACCTCTACGCACTACAAAAAAAAGACACATCCGTGACATTTTGGGCCGAATGAAAAAAATTTCTGTCATACATATGACACTTCTATGACGATAATTGTGACAGAACCCGGTATCATCATAGATGTGGTGTGCTCCTACTTCTATGACAAAAAATCATGACAGAAAATGGGCTTTTTGTCCTGGGCGGGCCGGAGACGCGGCTGCATGACATTCTTTGGGACGTCCATGACGGAAAAAACCGTGGTAGAAGCGAGGGGGAGGAAAATTTCAGGGAGTTGTCGTTTACGGTGGGAGGTCGGGGCCCGAGAGATGCGCGTTTCTCTCGTACGTACGCGCGTGTGTGTGAGGCATTGGCTCTAACTGAACCCGAGCGAGGCATTGGGCTCTAACTGAACCCGAGCGATTGCACTGTAGGATACGTGTTACTGAACTCGAGGGATCGATCGATGGCTGTTAACTGAACCCGATGGAGCGATTCCTTCGCTACTGCTGCTAACTGAAGCCGATCGATGCTGCCTCTGGGATGAACAGTGAGCGTTGCGGGGGGTTTGGATGAACAGTGAGCGGTGGCGTTGCCTCTGGATGAACAGGAACCCGTGGTGTGGAGGGCTGGATGAACAGTAGATGGTGGAGGGGTGGCCATGGAGGGGTGGTTGAACAGGACCCTGTGGTGTGGAGGGCTGGATGAACAGTAGACGGTGGAGGGGTGGCCGTGGAGGGGTGGTTGACCAGGACCCCGTGGTGTGGAGGGCTGGATGAACAGTAGACGGTGAAGGGGTGCCCGTGGAGGGGTGGTTGAATAGTAGCCGGTGGAGTAGCGCGCGGTAGAGGCTGGATGAACAGGAGCCCGTGGAGGCTGGAGGAGGTCGAAGGTAGCCCATGGAGGCTAGCGGAGGTCGACGATGGAGATGAACAGTATCCCGTGGAGTCCCGTTTTGCGGTACGCCACACCCCTCCCGATGAACAGGACCCACGTTTCGACCATAGCGCTATAACACAAGTACGTTTCGTCCGTTTTGCGGTACGCCACACGCCTCCCGATGAACAGGACCCCCGTTTCGACCGTAGGAGGTCTGTTTCGTCTGTTTTGTGATACGCCACACCCCTCCCGATCAACAGGACCCCCGTTTCGACCGTAGGAGGTCTGTTTCGTCCGTTTTGCGGTATGCCACACCCCTCCCGATCAACAGGACCCCCGTTTCGACCGTAGGAGGTCCGTTTCCTCCATTTTGCGGTACGCCAGACCCCTCCCGATGAACAGGATCCCGTTTCGAACGTGGCCGGTCGAACACAAGGCCGTTTCCTCCATTGTGCGGTACGCCAAGCCTCGTTTCCATCGCCTGTTCCGTCCAAGCCCTCCCGATGAACACGACCATGCATTCCGTTCCGACCCAGCCGGTTGGCTCCCCACGAACACGACGACGATGATGTTTCTCCGTTCCGACCCATCCATGTACGTATGCGCGAGTAGGTGTTCGAGACCCTGCCCGTATGTACGTACGTGGCCGTATTTTCTTTCTTGCACCCTCGCCGCTGTATGTACGTGTACATGCTATGTGCGCGCCTCTACCACGACACGTGCGTGCCTCTACATCTACGACACGTGCGCGCCTCTACATCGATCAGTATGTACATACATTTTCATGACCAGAATGACAACACTACGTACGCTTCGACTAGGTGGGTCCCGACTGTCAGGCACTTCCTTGCGTGCGAAGATGTAGCTGGTGGGTCCCAGCAGTCAGGGGGGCGAATCATTTTTTTTGCCCGGATGCACTTCCTTGCGTGCGAAGATGTAGCTGGTGGGTCCCAGCAGTCAGGGGGGCGAATCGTTTTTTTCGCGAAATACAGTGGCCCGTCCGGTGGGTCCCTGCTGTCAGGTGGAGGAATCATTATTTTGCGCATAATAAGGAGGCACTTCCTTGTTGCGGCCGTGGACCCAGCTATCAGCCTCTCCATGTACAGTCCACGTCCGATGGAAGTCGTTCCTTGACCATGTTGACCACGCTGCGCCGAGAGCACCACGGCGGTGGACGACGGCGAGGCCTAGGAAGGGGACGACTCGGAGCCAGGGAAGACGCAGAAGTGGATGCCCACACGAAGAGGAGTACGAGGATTCACTGGTTCGGCTGCCGTGTGAGGCTGTTGTCGCCGTAGAATAACAGGGGGTATGGGTGAGTAGAGGGATGGCCTGGACAGCGGTGGGAGTAGTAGGAGGCGGTGAGGCCTCCGCGACATTACAGCCGGTCACGGGAGGCAGGAGCACGCGGCACGACCGGCGCTGGTTTGGGCGGCTGGAGCAAGAAGACCAGAGGTTGAAGAAGAACTACGGCCGTTGGATGAACATCGTACGGTAACAGGAGCTAGAATCGTTCATATTGACTAAGTTGACAAAGCCCTGCATCCCTGTCAACTTGGTAGGCCCACAAGTCAGCCTCCCACTATGCTGGGTTCCAGCTGGCAGGGGGAGTATTCATTTTTTTGTGCGTAATAAGGAGGCACTTCCTTGCGTGCAAAGATAGCTGGTGGGTCCGACATGTCAGCTGGGGGCACGTTTTTTCGCGAAATACAGAGGCCCTTGCGGTGGGTCCCAGATGTCAGGTGGAGGAATAATTATTTTGCGCGTAATAAGGAGGCACTTCCTTGCTGTGGCCGTAGACCCAGCTGTCAGCCTCTCCACGTACAGTCCACGTCTGATGGAAGCCGTTCCTTGATCACATTGACCACGCCGCGTCGAGAGCACCAGGGCGGTGGACGATGGCGAGGCCTAGGAAGGGAATGACACGGAGGCAGGGAAGACTTGGCAGTTGTTTCCCACGCGGAGGGGAGTACGACTGTACGAGGGTTTACTAGTTCGTCTGCCCTCGCCGGAGAATAACAGTAGGTGTGGCCGTGTGGGTGAGTAGAGGGATGGCTAGGCCAGCGATGGGAATACGGTGGGGCGGTGAGGCCTGCGCGGTAGCACAGTCGGCCGTGGGGAGGAGGGAGCAGGCAGTCCCGCCGGCGCTTGTTGGAGCGGCTGGAGCAGGAAGAGCAGAGATTGAAGAAGCACGACGGCCGTTGGATGGACATCGTACGGTCACTGGAGCTAGAATCGTTCATATTGACTAAGTTGACAAAGCCCTCTGTCCCCATCAACTTAGTAGGCCCACAAGTCAGCCTCCCACCATGGTGGGTCCCAGCTAGCAGGGGGAGTATTCATTTTTCTGTCCGTAATAAGGAGGCACTTCCGGTGGGTCCGAGCTGACAGCGGGGGGAACATTTTTTCGTGAAATACGATGGTCCGTCCGGTGGGTCCCAGCAGTCAGGGGCAAACGTTTTTTTCGCGAAATACTGGTGGCCCGTCCGGTGGGTCCCTGCTGTCAGGTGGAGGAATAATTATTTTGCGCGTAATAAGGAGGCACTTCCTTGCGGCTGCCGTGGACCCAGCTATCAGCCTCTCCACGTATAGTACTCTTCTGATGGAAGTCGGTCGTTGACCACATTGACCATGCTGCACCGAGAGCACCAGGGCGGTGGACGACGGTGAGGCCTGGGAAGGGGACGACACGGAGCCAGGGAAGATGCGACAGTGGATGCCCACGCGGAGAGGAGTACGAGGGTTCATTGGTTCGGCTGCGGTGTGAGGCTGTCGTCGCCGCAGAATAACAGGGGGAGTGGGTGAGTGGAGGGATGGCCTGGCCAGCGGTGGGAGTAGTATGGGGACGGTGAGGCCTCCGCGGCAGCATAGCCGGCCACGGGAGGCAGGAGCATGCGGCACGACCGGCACTGCTTTGGGCGGCTAGGGCAAGAAGACCAGAGGTTGAAGAAGCACTACGGCCGTTGGATGGACATCGTTGACCATGCCGCGCCGAGAGCACCAGGGAGGTGGACGACGGTGAGGCCTATGAAGGGAATGACACGGAGCCGGCGAAGACACGGCAGTGGATGCCCACGCGGTGGAGAGTACGAGGGTTGACTGGTTCGGCTGCCATCGCCGGAAAATAACAGGAGGTGTGGGTGAGTAGAGGGATAGACAGGCCAGGGATGCGAATATGATGGGGCCGTGAGGCCTGCCCGGCAGCACTACCGGCCACGGGAGGCAGGAGCAGGTGGTTCCGATGGCGCTGGTTTGGGCGGCTGGGGCAGGAAGATCAAAGACTGAAGAAGCACGATTGCCGTTAGATTGACATCTAATGGTCTGACGCTGGTAGAGTCGATTGTTGACTAAGTTTCTTTTTTAAGAAACCTTGTGTACGCATGAACTTAGTAGGCCCACAAGTCAGCCTCCAAATCTGTGGCAGACAACATAAAGCCCATTTGCTATTTTTTATAATTTGCAGCCCATTTGCTATTTTTTATAATTTTTAGCCCGTTTGCTAATTCTTAAGTAATTTATTACAGCCCATTTTCTGCCCAGGACCACGGTCAAAAAGTTCAACCTTATTTTGCATATTTCGGTGGAGTCCAAACTGTTGTAATCCCAAAATGATAAACATTTTTTAAGAACTTATTGATTTGCCAAAAAAATTGTTTTGTTTTTGTAAGAAAATAAAACGTGGGACAATTGAGTTGGTTTAAGGGAAAACCAGTGGTAAAAAAATCAGCGCTGGGTGGGAAAAAATAACAAAAATAAGGATGTAAATATGAAAAGGGAATTTTATGTGTTTTCAATATAATGATACGTGTATATGAACTAGTAAAACTATAGGTAGAGATTAGAAAACGGATGTAGGACATGCGTTCCAAGAGGAAAATAGAACTGGGCTGTGTGTTTGATTCAATAAAAAAACTGCCTGCGGATGTTGTAAGACAAAATATAACTAAAGCTGGCGGGCCAGAGGCCAGTAGATACCTGCTAGATCTTTGTGCCCCGTTGTCGTCATGGGCTGGGCCTGTTAAAAACAAAACCAACCCTGGTCAGTCTACAGCCCAGTTGAAACTTGCTCGACCTGAAAAAATAATATACGTGCTCAATAAACGAGAGAATTCTGCAAGCACAGACTGATAACTGGGATGCAGCATGGATATTGTTTTTTTATCTTGATAATAAGTGCATGCACTTGTTTCGAAAAAACTGCAGAACTGGGAATTCGAACGGCGGGTGCTTATGCTACCCATCAAATAAAAAACAGGTGCCTGAGAATTCGTTTCAAAACAAATGATTCAGCTTTATATCCACCTCGACCCTCGACATGATGGTTGGAAGCAAATGCAAGTTCATACCAAAAGATCGTTGACAACAATACCAACTTGCGGACGACAAGGTAGTACAACTACCAATACCAAACTACTCCTGGCCCTAGTGTTCGTCTGGTAGAAAATCTTGCATAGGACCAGCTCCCGCTCCTTCTCTTGCTCCAGGTCCCCGAGGTGGTACTGGTGCATCACCAAGTTGGTCCTCTGCTGGTCGAAGTTCTTGTTGGTGTGCAGCACCAGAACCTTTTTTGCTACCCGTCTGCCGGTCGTTGACCATCACCGGCAAGGTATTGCCGGTCTTGTGCCACATCGCGTGCATGCCGCACTCCGACTGTATCTTGCGATGCGTCCATGTGCCCCTTTTGAACTCCCTGGAATTGCGCTGGAAGAAATGCTTCCTTAGGCCACTCAGTGTGATACCTGCAGTATTGTGGAATATAGGTTTTAGTGTACCTAGTTGGCATTTTCATAACATCTTTGGCATGTTGCAGTCACTTGTTTCACTTTTTATTAACTGTCAAATTGTAATTGTTTCACTAGGTCTGCATCTAAAAAGAAAAATAGAGCTATAAACAAAGGAATATGTTTGTGCAAGTAGACGGCCGATCGGTGTCTTACCTGGAAGTTTCTCAGGTTGGGTGTAGCATATGCCGTGCTCGCTGTCGATGGTTGGTATGAACAAATCGATGAGAGACTGAAATTTCGCGCTGTCAACACTCACTTTGGCCTCAAGGTGCTCGATCAGCTCCTGATCCGTGGCCGGGATTCTTGTGTCACCTCACGCGCAGCATGTTGTCACGTCAATTCAATGTGTGGACATGATGAATAATTTGACCGACGTATACTAGTACTGCTACTGTACTACTTACTAGTCGTATTTAGTGTCACAATTTATACATAGGTTTAACTAACAAGTATGCACTTGAAGCCTAACTGATATATATGTATATATATGGCTTCTGCACAACATCTCCATCATCATTATCAATACATCCTACGCAGGTGAGTTAGGATGCACCTGATCCCAGGAAGGTATCTATCCTTCAAACCAGAGGAGTGCTTCAAACTAATAGCAGTACATAATATCCAACAAAAGAGGGTCATGCTACAGCAGCAGAATACATGGCTCAGTCTAGATATCAGCACGAATCAAGTTGTGCATATTTGCTGTTGGCATGAACCACATCGCCACATGTCGGGTTTGCAAAATCCATCCATCGCATGGAAGCTTGATGCATTTCACACACTGAAGATTACCTGGCAACAAGCTGTGTCGACGAATCTCTGGATATGGTGATTCATGTAACGCATGGTATGATGTGTAAACATAGCCCCCCTCGCGAATGGAAGTTGCATAGCACAGTAATCATCGCGGGTGATATGATCGATGATTGGTTGGATGATTGGATAATTGAGCCCGAGGAACAAGGAGTGGTTGCCGAGGCTGTAAACCCGCCTCCAGTTGAATACGCCTGGCCCAACGAAGCTGGGATCTTTCTCGAACACGAAGCAGTCATAGCCATCAATGTCACGAACGCCCCACACATTGTACTGCATGTGGTTTGATGTAATGGTTTGGTCAATTTGGTACGTGCGAATGAGCATCAAATGACCGCCGTCAGCTGAACGAGCGATAAACCAGCACCCATCGGCTGGTATGATTCCAGGTCCTGGAATCATGAAGGCCAGCGCATTTGCCTCTGCTGCAACAATTCAAATTGGAGACCAAAAGGACAAAAATAAACAATCATGTTCAGAGTATGTGTGGAATTAAGATCATTATAACAGTGACACATATCATAGACAGAGAATTGCAATGCCGTGGTCATAATCATACCCCAAGTTAAAAAAATAAGCCAATGACTTTCAAATTCTAGCAACATGTCATGGTTCAAACATCATGTAACAATGAGAGGAAAACAGCTATGACAGCGCCTACTCATATTCTACCATAGCACTTACTACTACTATTCTCATATCAACTCTAAGCAATAACATGTGTTGTTATAAAAATCTTGTAAACGAGAGTAACATATAGCAATCATGATGTTACGCTCATAATATGTATTCTAACAATCATTAGATGCCAATTGTTCTCATATCAACTCTAACAATAACATGTGTGGTCATAAAAATCTAGAAAATGAGAGGAACATATAGCAATGATGTGGTTATAGACATGCTATTTATTAACAGGCAGTCGTATGCATAAGGTAAAGATGAGATGAGATAGAACAATTACACGATGATAGATTCCACCAGTATAGGCAGCCAATCTGTGACCGCGTAAACGATGCCATCATGCACTATAGCATCAGACAGAAATGTTGCCTCAACAGGATTGATGATGAGCCATAACCATGTATGGCGACCGGATTCCAGATAGACTAATCCCATGTTGAACAAGGCAATGAGCTTGTAATCCATGTAGTCTTCTGATGGTGTGGGCACTTCGCAAATTACAACTTTCTGCAAACAGAGGTCGAGCCAAAAGCTTGACGCGTCTCGTGTGTAGTAGGCAGGAGTGTCCGGAGGGCCGCGAGGCTCGATGTCGGCGGTATCCAACGATGGAAGGGTGATCTCTCGCTGGGTGTAGATATCCACGAGACGCCACGGACTACCGGTGTGGTGGATGAGGACGATCCAGTTGGCCTTCTTGCCCGCCCAGTAGTGGCCACGCATGAAGGACAGGTGGACGGGTAGTGGTAGCATGTCGAGGGGCACTATGGCAACCTCTGTAGGATCGTCAAGTTGGTGTCTGGGCTACCTGCGAGGATCAGGCATCAGCAAGCAGGGTGTCTTGAAAAGAGCCGGCCGGTTGCAGACGAGTAGATGGTACAAAGACACCGAGCATGTGGCCAGACAGACGGTGCTGAGTAGGTCCATACGACTACAGATCTACTCCAAGAGAACATCGAGGAGGGAATTCCAATCACGGCTCTGCATGTCAGTCGGTTCTGCCATTGGGGTTTTCGGTGCCTGCGAGCCAGCGGGGAAGTGGATTCGGGCGGGCGAGTGAAGAAGCTTCTCCTCGTGTGGCTGAGCAGTGAGCGGGGGGATATGGTACGCGCGAGCTACCAAGGAAGATGGCGCGGGCGGGCGAGCAGTGAGCGAGTGTAAGTAGTGTGCGGCCGACGATGGGGAAGAGAGGAGGAAAAAGAAGAGAGGAGGAAGAAGAGTGGAAGACGGGGAAGAAAGTGCATTAAATCTCAATTCTACTAGTACTACTACCAGGATATAGGCACCGTCCTCCGGAGTGTAAATAGTTACACCGATGACATGTGGGTCTACCACAAGAGGGGCCATATGTCAGTTAATGGAGGACAGAGGTGCGTAGGCGTATTTGCGGAAGCGTGCTCTACTGGCAAACAGGATGGCAGTACTGGGTAAGGCTGATTTAGTAACACCAACACGCTGGTTCAGCTTATTAATTACGTGTCCCATATGTTGGAGCGTGTATTTTCACTTCACTGCGAAGACTAGTTGAATAGTTCTCTCTGACCGAGATGGGGAATGATGGATCACGAGGACTGAGGGAGTCCTGGACTAGGGGGTGTCCGGACAGCCGGACTATCATTGTCAGCCGGACTCCAAGACTATGAAGATACAAGATTGAAGACTTCGTCCCGTGTCCGGATGGGACTTTCCTTGGCGTGGAAGGCAAGCTTGGCGATACGGATATGTAGATCTCCTACCATTGTAACCGACTCTGTGTAACCCTAGCCCTCCCCGGTGTCTATAAAAACCGGAGGGTTTTAGTCCGTAGGACGAACAACCATTACAACAATCATACCATAGGCTAGCTTCTAGGGTTTAGCCTCCTTGATCTCGTGGTAGATCCACTCTTGTACTACCCATATCATCAATATCAATCAAGCAAGAGTAGGGTTTTACCTCCATCGAGAGGGCCCAAACCTGGGTAAAAACATCGTGTCCCTTGTCTCCTATTACCATCCGCCTAGACGCACAGTTCGGGACCCCCTACCCGAGATCCGCCGGTTTTGACACCGACATTGGTGCTTTCATTGAGAGTTCCTCTGTGTCGTCACCGATAGGCTTGATGGCTTCTTCAATCAACAACAACGCGGTCCTGGGTGAGACTTTTCTCCCCGGACAGATCTTCGTATTCGGCGGCTTCGCACTGCGGGCCAATTCACTTGGCCATCTAGAGCAGATCGAAAGCTACGCCCCTAGCCACCAGATCAGATTTGGGAGCCTAAACTTCACGGCGGACATCCGCGGAGACTTGATCTTCGATGGATCCGAGCCGCAGCCGAGCGTGCCGCACTGTCTCGATGGGCACGACCTAACTCTGCCGCCGGACAGTACCTTGGAGGCCGCACACGAATCTGCTCTGACCCATAGTCCGGAGCCGATCACGCAGATCGAGGATGGGTGGCTGGACACCGCCTCGGGAGCTGCAACTTCCACGGTGATGGAGCCGAACACTGACCTCGTCCCTTATAAAGCTCATGACTCTGAGGTGCCGGACTCCAAACCTCCTGCGCCCCTGCCAATCGAATCTGATTGGGCGCCGATTATGGAGTTCACCGCTGCGGACATCTCTCAACACTCACCCTTTGGCGACATCTTGAAATCGCTAAAGCATCTCTCGCTATCCGGAGAGCCCTGGCCGGACTACGGCCAGGATGGCTGGGATGCGGACGTCAAAGAAATTCAAAGCCCACCCACCACCCACTTTGTAGCCACTGTCGACGATCTAACCGACAGGCTAGACCACGACTCCGAAGACATCAATGGCATGGACGACGATGCCGGAGACGATCAAGAACCAGCGCCTGCAGGGCACTGGAAGACCACCCCAACGCATGACGTATATATGGTGGACACCCCAAAAGGAAGCGATAACGAGGAACAACGGGGCGCGGCAAAGGATAATCCCGCTGACAAACAACCAAAACGGCGACGCAGACGCCGCCCTAAGTCCCGCCTCGACATAAACAGCATTCCTAATAACCCAGCAATAGAGCAGGGCAAACCAGTGGACGACGAACATGCAACCAAGCAACCGTCCGAACAGGACGAACCGGATAATCAATCCATGCCCGGCGAAACCAACAGTCCAGACGACCTCACGCCGGACACACCACCGGAGCATAAGAACCTTCACAAAAGACTCGTCGCCACTGCAAGAAGTCTGAAGAAGGAAAAACGGAAGCTCAAAACAGCGGAAGACATACTCAGAATGAGGTGGAGCAAAGTACTCAAGACCGCAGACAAATATGGCAATGGCCACCAAACAAAGAGCTACCCGAAGCGCAAGCTGCTGCCAGAATTTGACGAGGAAGCCATAGAGCCCCCACAGTCAAAAACAAAGAGGCCGCCTGGCCGGATAGACGGCCAGATGACAGGCCAAAAGCGACAAGCGGCGCCGCACACAAGCCGACTCATGATCCTGGGAAAACAGATGGCCCAGCCAGGTCCATTTACGGGCCAAAAAAGAGGGCCCCAGGAAGCAACACAACACGCCAAGTGTTCGAAGACAGCGGCACACCCAAATACAGGGGCGCCGCACACCCACTATGTTTCACCGATGAGGTGCTGGATCATGAATTTCCAGCAGGGTTCAAACCCATAAACATAGAGGCATACGACGGAACAACAGACCCTGGAGTCTGGATAGAGGATTACATACTA
Organism: Triticum aestivum; assembly: GCF_018294505.1. Taxonomy (NCBI): domain Eukaryota; kingdom Viridiplantae; phylum Streptophyta; class Magnoliopsida; order Poales; family Poaceae; genus Triticum; species Triticum aestivum. Next base: position 395,116,774 of record NC_057795.1, on the reverse strand, counting down.
CACATACACATGGCTAGAGGAGATGATCTCCACGCCATAAAATATCTACCCCTCAAGCTCAAAGGGCCAGCTCGGCATTGGCTCAAAAGCCTCCCAGAAAACACTGTTGGAAGTTGGGAAGAGCTTGAGGACGCGTTTAGAGCAAATTTTCAAGGGACTTATGTCCGCCCTCCGGATGCAGACGATCTAAGTCATATAACTCAACAGCCCGGAGAGTCAGCGCGCAAATTCTGGAACAGGTTCCTTACCAAAAAGAACCAAATAGTCGACTGTCCGGACGCTGAAGCCTTAGCAGCTTTTAAACACAACGTCCGAGACGAATGGCTCGCCAGACACCTCGGCCAAGAGAAGCCGAGGACAATGGCCGCGCTAACAAGCCTCATGACCCGCTTTTGCGCGGGGGAAGACAGCTGGCTAGCAAGATGCAGCACCAGCGACCCGAGTACATCCGAGATCAGAGATGGAAACGGAAAATCACGGCGCAGAAAGGATCAGCGCCGGAATAAAGAAAAAAGCCCAAAGAACACGGCGGTCAACGCCGGATTCAAAAGCTCGCGGCCAAACAATAAAACACTGCCTCTTAAGGACAACAGTGATGAGCTATCCAACTTAAACAAAATTTTGGATCGGATATGTCAAATCCACAGTACCTCCGGAAGGCCTGCAAACCACACCCACCGAGATTGTTGGGTTTTTAAACAGTCCGGCAGACTCAACGCCGAACACAAGGGGCTCGACGCGCCAAGCGAGGACGATGACGAACCCCACCAGCAGAGCACCGGAAAACAAAAGACTTTCCCACAAGAAGTCAAAGCAGTAAACTCACTTCATGTGATAGTACGGAAAAACAATGCGGCACCCGCTAAGATAGGTGTCGCACGGTCCACCCCAGCGGAACCTCGAGATTGGATGTCAAAACCAATCACTTTTGACCACCTGGATTATTCCAGAAGTATTCGAAACGCAGGATGGACTGCTCTGATATTGGATCCTATAATCGACGGACTGCAATTTACACAAGTCCTGATGGACGGCGGCAGCGATTTAAACCTGCTATATCCGGACACAATCCGCAAGTTGGGGATAGACCTTACTAAAATTCGACATAGCCGCACTTCCTTCAAAGGAGTGGCGCCAGGCCCTTACGCCAAGTGCACAGGCTCCTTATTACTAGAAGTTGTGTTCGGGTCACCCGACAACTTCCGACGCGCAAAGCTAATCTTTCATGTCGCCCCATTCAAAAGTAGCTATCAAGCACTATTGGGACGTGAAGCTTTTGTCCGCTTTAACGCAATACCACATTACGCGTCTCTTACACTTAAAATGCCCGGTCCACGTGGCATCATTTCATTAAAAGGGTCATTCAAAGACCCCGGACACGGCTAGACGAGTCCGGCATAAATAAGCTAGGGGCTCCCTAGCCGCACACCCCTTCACAAGGGGCTGTGCATATAAGCAATAATGAGCTAATATAGGCTCAGCTTTATTAATTTATTAATATTTCAATTTTTATGCACTTTTCGCACGATTTCTTTTCAAACTAAGTTCCTCTCTTTTTACAGATGAACAACGTGCACACCCGTCCAGGATACGGCACAACGGAGACACAGGCGCAGACGTGCAGTAGGGACCCGTTTCAAGGATTCTTTTCAGATTAAGACCCTGCGTAAACCTTTTTACTGTCTCTTGTTGCTATAATCCCCTGGTTTCTCATTATAACCAGAGAGGAGACTGGCGTTTTGGCATCGGCCGCGTCAGAGGACCTCGCCCGTACCTGGACACTAGGGGCTTAGGGCATTGTTCTGCCCGTTATTATAAAGACCGAACACCTTCGGGAGTGTTCGGCGTCTCGAGTTAGGCCTTATATGCATCAGCTCCGAATCATGTCTTTGGTCAAATGTTGGGTTTGCCCGGCTCCTGTGTTTTGCTGCCTTACGTTCCGTATCATCGGCTAACGCGGCACCAGGAGAACTACTGCGATTGTGCCCCAGTTCGGCTGGGCGAGCACCTCAGTAGAGAAAGCCGAAAACTGACTGTCATGATACAGCGAGAGACTGGTCAACCACTCGATCGACCAATGGAATGTTTAGAATTCCTCCGCTTTGACGAAGGACCGTTTCCCGGTCAGGCACATACGCGCCCCGAATTCGGAGAGCGCGGTGCCCCCAGGGGCTATATCGTAGCCCCACCCTCGAACTCCCATGGCTAAGTGAAAGTGATAAAGCATTATAGTCCGGTTGCCTCGTTTGCTACGCTACCACCTCCTTCACAGGACCGAGACGTCGGATTAAGTGTGAAAATGCGCTATTTTTGCGAACACCCCCGCACCTTGTGCGTGGGGGCTGAAGCCGACGACTGCCATCTTTCAGGTTATACACACGTATACATAAACGGCCGCATAGGAGATATTTCAATACTTGAACGCACAAGTATAAAAAGCGCCTACATCATAAACATTGTTTTACAAAATAAAACGTTCATTTGAACGTGACATTTTTTGAGCACTGCGACTCTATTACACGAGCACCACGCAGAACTTCCCCAAAATAGTGCTCGGCGGGTAACCGGCTCTCGTCCGAACCCTGGGTCGCAACAGCGGTGGCATCCATCTCTGTCCAATGTGTCTTCACACGGGCGAGTGCCATCCGTGCACCCTCTATGCAGGCCGACCGCTTCATCGCCTTGATATGCGGCACCGCCCCAAGAAATTGCTGCAATAAGCCAAAATAGCTCTTCGGCTTGGGCCTATCCGGCCAGACATGAGTCACGATATCCGTCATGGCAAGCCCGGACAACCTATTCAGCTCAGCCCACTCGGCCAACCGGTCGGTCAGCGGAAGTGAACGCTCCGGACTATGGAATTGAGACCAAAACAGCTCTTCCGTCTTGTGATCCTTCTGGCTTCGGAAGTGCACAACGGCATCCGCCGCACTCGCTGCTAAGTCCATATAAGGATCCTCCGGACCCCACAGCTGGCCAAGCTGAGCATACTTTGGATCCGTAAACCTTCGGCGCAGCAGAAAAGGCTTGCCAGCCACAATGTCTCCGGCCTGGCGCAGCTCTTCCTTTATAGCCCGCATTGCAGAACGGGCATCCTTGGCTTCGGCGGTGGCCTTCCCCAGGTCTTCTCGCCCGCTAGGCGCTCCTTTTCAAGAGCCTCATTGCGGTCGGTAGCATTCTTTAACTTAACGGCCATTTCGGCCATCTCTTCCCTGCTTCGGCAGTGTGCAGCCCTTTCGGCTTCTAACTCCTCGGCCGCCCTCGAGGCCGCCGCATTACTCCTTCTGGCTTGCTCCTTGGCTTGAGCAAGTTCGGCCCGAAGGCTCTCCACAGCAGCGGCACCATCTGCATTCAGCACACATGTTGTAAGAGGTGGGCTTCGGCTCCCTTACTAAGTGACCATGCAAGAAACACTTACCTTGCGACTCATCAAGTCGCCTGTTGACTAGCGCGATGTCCGCATCCGCAACGTCGAGTTGCCGCTTTAGTTCAGCAACTCCATCAGTTCGGCTGGCCCCCGGACGATCCGCCACCTGCATAGGAACGGCGAAAATTGAAACCTGCGATTTTGATCCTCGGCACGCTGTCGCTTTCGACAACCTACCGAGTCTCAGGGGCTACTATCTATACAGGGCGCACTTTATGTGCAAAACTGTCAAAAAGGTGTGTCATTTTTACGTACCTCAAACCCCGCCAGCAAACTCCTGACGGCATTATGCAATCCGCTTTCGGCGGACGAAATCCTTCCAATCACCATACTCATCAATGCATGGTGATCTTCTGAGATGGACGCCCTCTCAAGCAGATCCTTCAGCTCCCCGGCCGAACACTAGTCGGCGCCGAACTCTTCGGCTCTGCCGGGCTCGGGGATACCCTCCGTGATGACACTTCAGGCTCGTCCGCCCTATCCGACGGCGCAGCAGACGGAGGCGTCTCGCTCTCCACCATCTCCGGACGAAGGTCCCCCGAAGACGAGCTCATCTGAGAAGGTCGGAGATCCGAACTACAAGGTAAAAACTTCGGTTATCCTCAGAAGCACAAATAGGGATGTCTCTTATTACCGAACTCCCTTTTTTCTACTTACGGCTCGCTGGAGGGCTGATTCTTTAGGGGAGACTGTGCGGCCGGGGCCTCCCCGGACGCAGGACCCTCTGGTGAAGATTTCTTCCCCCGCTTAGGGGCTTTGGCCTCCGGGTCTCGGAGGCGGTCCTCTTCTCCCCCTTGGAGGGAGGGATTCTCGATCCCCCCTTCTTTCAAGAGCCTCCTTGGGCGAGGCGGTAGCTCCTCTATTTTCCCCTTCGCCTTCCTCTGAAGGCGCAACCTCCAGCATCCTGACCAGCACGGGATCCGGCGCGGTCTCTGGGAGGGGGGCCGGACACCGTATCAGCTTTGCTTGCGCTATCCACTCCTGTTGAAGGAAATCGGGTTAAAAGGCGAATTATAGAAAGGCAAACAAACGGTACGTCCGAACACTGAGCTACTTACTTGAGTATCCGGGCGATTGCAGCTTAGGCCGGCGTCCTCGGTCAATTCCGGACACAGCCTCCGTGATCCGAAGAACAATTTGTACATCTCCACGGGTGTCGTACCCATGAAGTGTTGGAGAATCCATGGTCCCTCTGGATTAACTCCCATAGCCGGAGAGGACGGCGTTTGCAGGGCAGGAGACGCCTAATCAGCATAACCTGCATCACCACGACCAGATCGATCTCCCTCGCCTGGAGGTCTCGAATCCGGCCCTGCAATAGGGGCACGTCCTTTGACGGCCCCCAGTTGAGCCCTTGGTTGACCCACGACATCAACCGTCGTGGAGGTCCCGAGCGGAATAAGGGCGGCGGCTTCTGCCTGCTGCCCTTCGGAGCGGTGATATAGAACCACTCCTGCTGCCACAAGCCGAGCTCCTCTTGGAAGGAGCCCTCGGGCCACGGGGCATCGGCCCTCCTGCTTACGGCCGCCCCGCCGCACTCTGCTTGACGCCCCTCGATCATCTTCGGCTCCACATTGAAGGTCTTCAGCCACAGGCCGAAGTGGGGGGTGACGCGGAGGAAGGCTTCGCAGACGACAATAAATGCGGAAATATGGAGGATGGACTCGGGAGCCAAGTCGTGGAATTCCAACCCATAGTAAAACATGAGCCCTCTCACAAAAGGATCCATCGGGAAGCCTAAACCCCGACGGAGGTGGGATACAAAACGACGTACTCGCCGGGCTCGGGGGTGGGGATGGCCTGCCCTTCGGCGGGCAACCTGTGCGAAATCTCGTAAGACAGGTACTTGGCCTCTCGCAGCTTTAGCACGTCCTCCTCCGTGACGGAGGAGGGCATCCACCGGCCCTGAAGGTCGGAGCCGGACATTGTTGAAGGTCCGAAGCGCTCGAATCTGGGGCTCTGGGTGTTGGAACTTGGAGCAAGGAGAAGATTCGATGGAGGATTGAAGAAAAGAAACGAGCCTTGGTCCTATTATAAAGAGGGAGAATACCGAGAGCCGTCTCCGTGACCGTTCGGGACTCGCCTTCGATAGAGGGGGCGTGGCGACGGGCGCGGTTGGGTTACCCACGTCCGTATTGATGAGAATCCCGGAATAAGGGGAACACGATCTCTACTTCGACAAGACGTGCCAAGGAAACCGCTTCGCTAAACGCGCTGAGGTGGTATAATAAAAAACGATTCAAGTAAAGGCTTGGTAGTGGTGTGACGTCATGCCACAAATACGTCAGCAGATTGAACTTGTGTACATATTATTCTCTCTACGGTGGAATGTGGAATTTATTTTGCAGAGCCGGACACTATCCTGGTGTTCACAATCTTCTATGAATTATTCGGAGGAGGAACCCGCCTTGCAATGCCGAACAATATGCGCGCCGGACTCATCGTCATTGAAGCCTGGTTCAGGGGCTACTGAGGGAGTCCTGGACTAGGGGGTGTCCGGACAGCCGGACTATCATCGTCAGCCGGACTCCAAGACTATGAAGATACAAGATTGAAGACTTCGTCCCGTGTCCGGATGGGACTTTCCTTGGCGTGGAAGGCAAGCTTGGCGATACGGATATGTAGATCTCCTACCATTGTAACCGACTCTGTGTAACCCTAGCCCTCTCCGGTGTCTATATAAACCGGAGGGTTTTAGTCCGTAGGACGAACAACCATTACAACAATCATACCATAGGCTAGCTTCTAGGATTTAGCCTCCTTGATCTCGTGGTAGATCCACTCTTGTACTACCCATATCATCAATATCAATCAAGCAGGAGTAGGGTTTTACCTCCGTCGAGAGGGCCCGAACCTGGGTAAAAACATCGTGTCCCTTGTCTCATGTTACCATCCGCCTAGACGCACAGTTTAGGACCCCCTACCCAAGATCCGCCGGTTTTGACACCGACGAGGACTTCCTTTCTACAATATCCCTATGCATCTACGCTCACTTCACTCATTTTGCTCCGTACCTAGTCACTTGTTGAAATCTGTAGAAAGACAAATACTCCGTATTTGGGAATAGAGGGAGGCTTTTACTCCATACTATTTGGGAACAGAGGGAGTATCACCATATGGAGGTAACAGAGGAAGCTTGAAATATGAACATGTCAATGGGAGGGAGTAAGCCCCATGCATGCATGCATGCATGCAACATGCAACACTCACACGTACTCCACATGGACGCATGCAACACTCACGCACCCATGCGGCACACAGCACACGACACAACACACACGCTCACGCTCAAGTGCTCAACCTACTCCCTACGTCCGTGAAAGACGGTACATTTAGAGATTTACACATTGACCAGGGTATAATTAACGCCCAAAAGTAGAAGACTTATGTGTGCATGCGACCATTGAGATAAGAAGATTAAATGAAGGCCGTTGCATGCTGTAATTAAGGATAGACATGTAGCCTATACCTACAGCACAAGTTGGTGCATTAGTCAATCAATATCGATTTAGATTAAAGGCTAAATGCATTGGAAGTGTAGATGTACATCATGTACTACTACACTCTTTGTTTTATAGCCGATGTACATTTGTTGGAAGACCGAGGGAGGACACGTGCATGCACTCACATACATAGCGAGGGAGGTTCGGGCGCAAGGGTTGGACCCGTGTCGCGCCTGCGTAAACTTTTGTTTAACTGATTTCTTTGCTCTGCCAACTGATAGGTGGGACCCAGAAATCGGGTGACAATTTAACCAGTCAACAAAGTGCCACGTCGACTATGTGGTGGCTCAATAGGGTGCAATACGATCCTCTACGATGAGCTAGTGATCGTATAATCGATGCAAAACTATATATAGTGACCGTAAAGAGCGTATTGTTACATACGTTGACCGCCAATGTATTTTTCTCGTTTCAAATTAAGCCACATTAATCGGAAAGGACGCAGTATGGACTACTACTAGTACTAGTACTGCTTTGATGTGTCCCGTCAACTCGCTGAACGAGGAGAAGCTTGCTTACTACGCCTCTCCCTCGCCCACGCGCGTGGTGGTTCGCAGGACGAGGAGAGGGTTTTGACTACAGCCCCCTCTCCTTCTTCCTCTCCCTCGCCCTCGCGGTGGATGTGCAGCAGTTAAATCGGTGTCAGATTGCCAGAAGCATATTGTACTGTAGTATCATCATTGTTGGACCTTCCAAAGAGGCGAAGAGGCAAGTGCAAGGTTCACATGAGTACGAACTATTGAACCTCCCGAAGAGGCAAAGAGCCAAGCGCAAGGTTTTATAGGAGTTGTCGTCCTAGTAGGAGTGTACTACAACTATAGCGAACGATGCTACTGTATGATGCCGCCATGTTACATATATCCAAAGCTGTGCCACCTTTTTTTTTCTGAAAGAGCGTGTTGGAGCCCGTGCAACAACCACACAAGTTGCACGTACACATAACACATTTACTAGTAATAAATTCTAAAGGACAAATGCCAGTATGCCACACAAGTTCATCTCCAATTCATGTGATAAATTTGTGCACGACTAGTCTACATATATTCACATCGCTACTGTTCACAATTACCGTACTCCACTTACACGTTATAGATGGGCTACATGCATGTCCTCCTCCAAGTTCCAGTCCCAGGTGTTCTTCATGGATGGCATGATCCATAGCGGTGGGCAACGGGAATCATTGTCGCAGCTTTCTAGTCCGGTTCCACACGATGGAGACTCATCCAAGCTGAAGCGGCATAAATCAGGGATAGCGTGTCCCAGCATGTCGTTCATCCGGCGGTGCGCACTGAAGACACAACCATGCTTCATGAACGGCAGGCCTTTCGTGTCATGCACGGAAGGTGGCATCCGCTTCACAATGGGGTAGCTGTCCCCGATGAAAAGCGAGTACTCTCCAAGAGTGTTCCTCGGCACCCACGTAGCATCACAGGGGTCGAACTCGGCGCCGTTCATCTGGTACATGCGGCATCCCAGATCTGGACAAATGGTGACGTACATAGTCAAGGTCCATGCATAATAATGTTGTGCTCAAATATGGCGGCCAGTAATACTGTGCAGCAAATAGTACTACTCCGGTATAGAGGAAGTAAAATAATCGGCTTATTATATATAGCCACTCTTGGCTACATGGATGAGATAGTAAGACATGGGAAAACAAAAATGGTGGCAGCTAGTGGGTTCACGTCTTCAAGGGCCCAGCTAGCTATACGCGTCCTCCAAGGTAAAAAGTACTCCTACTAGTAGTACTAAGTATACTACTAGTACAACAATGAAAGAGAAGGCGAGAGGGTTAAAAAATGGAATACCTGGGTAGATGGTGACGGTCCGATCGTGGTAGATTGTGTGACCATGTTGCACATCAGTGGTACCATGGGTAACGACTGCTAAGATAGTTGATCCCAATATGCCAAAGTCAGCTACAAGGTTCCAGGTAAGACTGAATCGCGTATGCAAATGCACATCCATGATCGGCGATCTTACTTTGATCGGGGGATGACTGGTCCCTGCAAAATAATGGAGTACCGTTAGGGATGCAAATGATGGTTTGTGCATTCCGTTTGTAATCTCCCGTACCGTAGGATGGCAACCAGATGAAACAAGTCCCCTGGCTTGTCACCGCGAAGATGCGGCCTAGGTGGCGCACGGTGTCTTCAAACGTGTAGGGGTACAAATCTGCCTCCGCCAACATGCGCCAGCCTCTGCCATTACTGCGTCTTGCATTGATGGCAATCCTTATGTCGAACACCACGATGAGATAGTAATCGTCGTAGCCGTGTTGCTTTGTCGGTGGGTCTGCAATTGCTATCTTCTTCAACCTCATGTAGGCATCATCATACGTATTCAAGCCCAGCCAGTCCGAAAGGCTGATCCCAATGGTGGAGAAGGGGTACCGGAACGGCCGCACTACTGTGGATGTTGTGCAAAATGATGGTGGTATCTGGCCGGAGGTATGCAAGCCAATCTTTGTTGGCACCGACCCAGACCTATATATAAGACGGTGGGCAGCGGAGAAATTACAGGATGGAAATGGAATAACTAAGTACTACATGATCAAACTCCATTACTGACCTATTCATCGGACAAAATCCGACTACCTCTCAACGTCGGCAACTCTAGCGGAGTCAACGTGCAACCATGGACAGGGAGCGGTGGACTGTTCGAAGGATTGTCCCATAGAAGAACCTTCTCCTCGAGGACGCATGGAAGACCAACAAGCATGGCCTTTTCCCAAACCTGTTTAAGCAGCGTCTTGAAAAAGTTGGTGCAGGAAGCACCAAGTCTTGCGGCGGTGAGGACGTCGGAGCAGCGTGCGATTTCTCCCAGAGGATCGTCGTCCAAGGTATCCTAGCCCCGACGAGGAGGAGAACCGCCTGGCGAATCCATGGGAGCAGCAACGAACTGCCTTCTCTTCGGGGGGAGGGGAACTGGCGAGGAGGAGATAAGAGCGTAGTAACCGCAGGGCCTCGTCCCTTCCAACTATAGATCGTTCCTCAGCGAAGGGGTGAGGCTATTATTTACTACTAGTACTAGCATTATGGAACGTTATGGGATTGCATTATACTGTAAATAATAGCACTAGTAAGAAATTTTTGGCACTAGGTAGTAGTGTTTGGCGTGGATTAAGAAATTTTGGGTATGTTTTTGCCATTTTTTGTACACGCCAACTAGTGTAAAAAAATTTCTTACATTATGTGACGGAGGAGTACGTACTCGTACTGTAGCAGTACCAGTACTACTTTTATCAACTACGAGTATTAGTGCAATGTACTGTACTTCTAGTCTAGTATAGTATAATGCACCAGTTTTGAACTCTTGAATCTCAGGGCCAAGGAGCTACAGTTAGAAGTGGAGGGTACTACTGTTCTCTAGAACCATCGCTGTACTATCAATGCAGGGGAAGTACACCTACGTAGTGGCCTAGTGGGTACTCTCGGTGCTATATTCAGCCGCTCCTCTCATGTAGGAGTAGCTGGCCTACTTAGCCGCTCCTCTCACGCACACACTAGCAGCCTGTTTATCGGCAACGGTTACTGTGGTCTGCGGGGGCAGAACATTTGAGTTATTTAATACAGCGAGACTAGGCTTTTCACTTCCATTTGTGGAGGTGTAATGGATCTCGTCGAACTTTGTTAGTAGTTCCTTCTTTATGAATGAGATGAAGCAAAGCTTTTGCCTCCGTTTCAAAAAAAACACGTCAAGAGGAATTTCTTTTATAGTAGAGCCGTTAATCTAGTGAAATCCATGTGTGCAACGCCACAAGCTACAGAGTACTACCTCCGTCCGGGTTTATTGGTCCTCATTGTATTTCGTGTCAAATTTTGACCATAGATTAAACTAACAAAATGTTTATGCATGTTCAAATACGAATCCAATGAGATAATTTTTTTTGACATGCATTAACATTTTATTAGTTAAATCCTTAGTCAAAATTTGACACAAACTACAAAGGGGACCTGTAAACCAAGACGGAGGTAGTAGTAGTACAACACTTTGCATACAGAGCCATATTGCACAGTTCCAATGCCCCGCCAGGCTTTTCCGGCTCCTCAGGCTTAATTGGGAGGCGCTAGTTTAAATATGCTACTAGCTGATGAGGAAGCTGCAAGCGAGGTGCGGCTAGGGCGAGCACGCGAGCCACGGGATGCTGGGAAGGAAAACCCGTTCACGTGGCTAGGCTGTCCAGTGCACCCAGATTGTGGGGCCGCACATCCGTTTGACTTCAAAACTCAAACTACCCGTGTAAAATATTGGCTCGCAGCGAAGTGTAGTAGTACTATTTTTTAAAAGGCCACCGTGCGTTCGGCCGGGATCGAACCCACAAAACGAGGTATACACTCCCGCGACCACTAGTAGTACTCGCTGGAGTACAACACAACCTAGAATCGCCTTTTGTCGCTAGTAGTACGTACATTGTTCCTTACAAGAAACCCCTAATAATGCAAGAAACCACTAAAATGCCAAGAAACTACTACCACTTCCATACATGGCAGACTTAAGATAAGACTACCTTATCAACCATTGTACATGCTCTTACCAACCAAAATCCTCGAGTGACCTCCTACCTCCGGCCCGTCCACCTAGTCATCCTGGGCCATGGGACGCAGCTACCGCCGGCGGCAGAAGGCGAGGTCAAAACCGCCGGCGGTGCGGAGCCCATGTTGTGGCAGCCCGGATGCCAGCTCCATCCAGCGCTCGCGGCCGCTAGCTAGACAAGATAGCTCTGTCCAGCTGCTTGTATGCAAGGTTTGCTAGCTAGATTTGCACGGGAGCATGGCAGCTTGCTCGCGCGCGCCGCGCTCAGGCCAGCCATCTGGCTCGAGCGAAGGCCAGCGCGGCGGCTTGCTCGCTCGTGAGTCACGCTCGGGCCAGCCTGCCAACCCGTGTGGAGGCCAGCGCGGTGTCCGGCCCGTCCGGCGGAGCGGCGGCCAGCTCGCTCATCACCGGCACCACCGACGAACATGCATCAGTACTGTTTGAAGTAATGTTCAGGAAAAATAATGATTTGAGGGGGAATAACAGGATAGAAGGTTAGATGTGGGTCCCTCGTGTCAACGGTCAAACAAAATGTGTTGGTTTAAGCTGCCTCGTCAGCACGGACGTGTGGGCCAACCCAGTCATAAATGGGTTTAAACGAACCTAATCGGTAGGAGTACTAGGTAGTAGTTTTTGGCGTGGATTAAGAAATTTTGGGTATGTTTTTGCTATTTTTTGTACAATAGATTCTTCCTGGGGCTGGTTGAAAGTGGTAGTTTTTTGTTAAATACTCTACATATTGTAAGTAGGAGTGAAAGTTAAGCTTTGGAAGCCAATAAGCAAGGCTAGTTACATAGTGCATATGTGTACATGATTGAAAGTAAATATCAACCATGAGTGACTAATATCTTGATGGAAAACTCGAAACTACGGAAATACTAGCAATGTTCATGTCCGTTGCAACGAATCATAATTAGAATAATACTTATTCACAAACTTGGTACAAAACACCCTAATTTTGATATACATATGTCACTAGAGATATATTATGTTTCAATTATAATATATTGCTTGGGCTGTTTTGGTGAGGTCAGGGAGGGATGTGGTTGGTTTTAAGATACTAATTATGAATTTTTTTGCAAATTGGTAGACAAGTGGGATGTTGGTGAGAAAAGGCAACAACTTACCTCACAATCGTTAGATGTAGATCTAATGGTCAGAAATGACAGATGGCAGACACACCAGCATCACCAACTTAGTCTTGTGTAGGAGTACTAGCAAGATCCGTGCATTAACGGAACATCAAGATGCATTTTTTTATAAAAACACTTGTTGTGATTGACCCTTGCGGGAGTAATCCCATGTGTAAAAACTAATGATGTCTCGAGAAATATGAGATAAGGTGAAGAGGAGTTGGGTGTGGTGGTGGTTGGTGGTCGAACTGAGCAGAGGCATGGGGATTGACGACGCCGGCAGCGGCCACCAGGCCAGTTTGTTCCAGAGGCTTCCTTTCTTAATTGCTCAACAATGAGGTTTGTTGGAGATAAGGATGAACGAGGGAAGGCCTTGTCTGCAAATATGGAGAGGGGTGCGGGTATCTTTTAGTTTAATTTCCATCGGTCAGATATAGATCGGACGGTCTATATTGCAAGATGGCACACGCACCATCATCACCAACTCGGTTCTTTATAAAAGAAGAAATATAAGTATGGAGATACAAACGTATTATCGATACTTGCTTTCGTAAACTAGCATCTACATTCTATTCAATGCCTCGGCATGTGGGGCCTTAGCACAATGACTTCTCGACTGTGTAAAACAACATTTTCTTGTCACCGACAAGGAGGGGGTGACGGCGGCGCGCTTTTTGGCTTGCTCTAGTCCTAGTAGTCATACTAGGTGGTCTAAGCACGTGTAGATTTATTCTTTTTCACGTCTCGTGTTCGCCGTACTGCCACGACTGTTGATGAGTAGACGGTAAGTTATTCATGGGGAAACCCTTGTTGAGCGTGTTTGAGAGAGAGAGAGAGAGAGAGTGCGTGTGCGATATGTTAGAGACTAAGGCAATGATAACAGATTCTTTGTGTCTATGTGTGTGGAGGATAGAGAGAGAGACATGTACATGGGGCTTTGTGTTGTGTAACGTGGAGACACATATACATAATTAGAGAGTGAGTGTGTGAGATACACATGCGGACATGGGGAGAGATGAGGATCCAGATAAATGGGTGTTTGTGCGTGTCTGTGTGTGTTTGTGCACGCGTTTGTGTGTGACAGGGAGAGAGTGTATGTGGAGTAGAGAGACCACTAATGATGTAAACCTAGTATAAGGGAAGGGGGAATGGTGTGACATGTGTAGTAGCGATATAGCACGGGTGCGGGCGGGGGGAGCAAACTATTTGGAAGAGACATCGAGTGTGTGTGTGGGAGAGGGGTGTGAGAGCGAGAGAAAGAGAGAGCTAGTGACAGAGAGAGAGAGAGAGAGGGGCGAGAGGGGTCGTTTGTGTCCATAAATGGCGTATAGATAGGGAGACAATGTTGATGTTGTTCGAAATTGGCCTATGAACGGAGACGCAAGGGAAGCGAGTCATTATGTGTGTGATAGGGACTTCATGGGAGATCTAGAATAGATGGTGTAGAGAACAATGTGCAAAATCGAGAATGATTATACATTAGGGATCTATGCAAAAAGTCGCGACATATATGTATACAGGGAAGGAGCTGGGGCGGGTCCGCATGTGGGAGAGATAGAAAGAGGAGAGTGGTGCACAAGGAGACAAAGTGTGCTTGTTTGCAGTGGGGGTGGTGTGTGAGGTGAGTGCGCGAGAACCACATAACTAGGGAGATAGACGTTTGGGGGCGACGTTTTGTGTGTATGGGAAATATACACTCTACATAGTGCGTGTGCTTGGGTAAGAGAGATAGCGGGAGACCTAGAGAGTTAGGGAAGAGATGTGTGCATGCCCGGGAGACAAAGTGATAGAGACCTATGTTGGGGTCCGGACTTTACAAGAGAGAGGGGTGTTAATGTGCTCGTGTGTTGGTGTTTGGGGGAGAGAACGACTTCTCTATGTGTGTGTGTGTGGTGGTGGTGGGGGGGGGGGTTGACTTCAGATAAAGAGTGAGGTGTCTATATTTGAGGGACTTTAGCGTAATTGAGATATTGTGCACTCATGGTTGATCAATTTGTTTCATAGTTTGTACTATGAGATAACGATACTTTTGAACATGCGTGATATACCTTGATGTACCAGAATTACAAACCTAAGATTTGAATTTTGGAATTCGACTCCATCATTAGCTTTTGTAATTCATTTAAATGGAGGTACATTTTTTAAGCCGGGATTTCGCGATTTCAAATTCATATATCAAACCTAGAGATATACACATACGGGCATGTTCAAACTTCATAATCATTCACTTTATTCATACACATACACATTTTTGCTTTTGCCATCATATTTAGGATAAACACATTTGGAATTTCATTTGAATTGGACCGTATGATGGTATTTGATTGTAGTAGCTCAATGATCCATATTTGAATTGAATGCACAATCTAAGTTTCGAGTTGGAGACATTGATTTTCAAAACTTGCACATTTTTTTGCGTGCAAAACAAACAAATTGTTGGCCATGATATCATAGTCGGCCGTACGAGAGCAGAATACTTATAATTTTAGGCACCAAAAGCTTTCAAACTTCCATCTCACATCGAAATATCACACGCTTGAAAGTTTAGCCCTGTGATATTCTTGTTTTACCCCTGCCACATGAACGGAAAAGGGCTGCTTTGGTAACTCCATTGTTTTCCCCTCTTTGCCCCCAACATTCTTCCCCAGAGCCCCTACCCTTCCCCTCCCGACCCCCCCCCCCCCCAACGACGGCAAGCCGCCGAATCTAGTTCTCCGCCGTAGCGGTGGACCTCACACCCCGCCGGATCTACCTTCCGCACCTCGGAACCCCCAACTGCCAACTCACCACTTCACTGGAGCCGCTTCAGCGACTGGCTTGTCCACCGCTCCAGATCTCCTTGACCGCCATCATGGTCCACCGCACCGGATCTGCTTAACCGGCGCCCTCGTCTACCACAGCGTAGGCCCTTCACTGACTCCCTCGTCCGCCCCTTCGCTGACCCTTCATACAATCCCTCATCCTCGGCAACAGATCCGCCTCACCGAAAGCACTGTACAACGCGCCCGCCGAAGCCTTCGTCCACTGCACCAGACCCGCTCCACGGATGCCATATTCAACTCCACCGGCCCTGCTTTACCGACGACGCAGCCTCATTAGGTTATTTCGATTGGTACTCCTTCGGTTTTTCTCTTTATCGTGCAACTGTTCACTTACCACAGATGAGCTTTCTTGTATGTCGACATGCGCCGCAACCGTAGCACCGGAGCCGCTTCAGCGACGGCGACAGCTGGCCCAAACTCAACCGCAACACGAGCACCATCGACGATCCTTAGCTATCAAGTATGACAACGATACCCATACGCCGCCGAGAATCAGGTACTATTATCCAATGACCGGCGCCTACATTCACTTTCCTAGCATAAGCACCGCACCTTTGAATTTCTTCAGGGCATCATTCAGTTTTTCATGAGAAGCGTTATTCTGCTTGCACCTGTAGGGCCATACTTCTGGCAATGAACATGTTACATGTGCTAAATTACACACCAATGCACATATAGTTAATATGCTTTAGTTTTGTTCTGATGCCACCTGTTGGTTCCATCAGACTGGTTAATGTTCTCTATGCTTAATTACACATCAGCAAACTAGCATGTGGTTCCGCTGCTTTTTGTTTGTTTTACCCTACATTTTCTGATGCTAGCTATTACATCACTGCTCCGAGCCTCTGTTCATTACTTGTTTGTGTGTTCTTGATCTTCCCAAGTTGCATGACTAATTTGATGCTTCTATTAATTATGGAGCTGCCAACCCCATCAAGCAAAATATTTGTTATTTTGGGGCTGGCACCTCGAACAAGCATAAAAATAGAGGGAAGCAGATATATTGTCGTGTATGCACACACCCTTCTTTCATTAGTTTAGATGAACCATTGATGATCAATTCGAACCAGTGCATGTGATTAAAATTAATTTTACCTAAATAGATGGTGCAGAATAAACTACAACAACTAGATTTGCAACCACGGGATGCTGACGATATTTTCAAAGAACATTGCAACAACAACTAGGCTTTACAGCAACATATGGTAAGCCAATGTGTTTTAGTACATGTGAAATGTAATGTGAGTGGGCTTCTTTCTTGGCTTGTGCCCTCAATGTGTAATCCTACCGAATTACAAATAGTTCAGTTGTCTGCTTTGCTGTATTGCTTGATTCGAATGCTTGTTTGTTGTTACGCTATACCTGAGTTGGCCAATATGTCAGCAGTGCCTGCTGTACTATCGTAAAGAAATGCATGCATATTTCATTTGAGTCCTTAACTTTTCCTCTCAACTTCATCACAAGACTGTCTTCGTAGTTTATATGAGGCCACACTGTTAAGTGCTTTCTCAGATTATTTCAACTGCTTAGATGCCTTGGCAACTTAAATATAGCGGTTGTACACTCCCTTTCAACTAGGGATGTCAACTGGGTCCCGTTTAATCCCGATTAAAGTCCACTAGTGGTATGATAGTTCAAAAGAGTTTTTGTTTTTTGAGGGAAATGAACTAGGGAGGTAGCAAAAACTAACTAGATGGGACTGGCGGATGTCGTTTATTTGCCACTTACATCCCTAGTTTCATCTTACCATTTTAATTTCTTTTCGGCTGATGCTGCTTCGAACCATTTAAATATAGTTTGCCATGCTCGGCAATAATTCGTCCGTCGTTTACCATGTAAGCTTACTGCCTGGATCATACGATAACTATCTCTTACTTATGTCCAGCGGAAACCTTTCAAGATGCCGTTCACACTAGGACACAATGTACAACCCCAGAATCTATTTGTGGAAGCAGTGCGCCATCCATGTTACCAGATGGTAGCAATTCAGAGGCAACACCGCCGGAGAGCAGTCTGAGCACAGATATTATAGTGCTTGAGGCTCTACTAGAGGCAGAAAGAGATGGTGTGGCTACCATGAATGAGTTAATCTTTATCTTGAGGCTGGAAATTACGGAATTAGCGCCACGCATTATGCAAGCAACCCAAGAATTGGAGGAAGTAAGAATGTTGCATTTGAAGACGGAGGAGGTCCTACTGTTTCTGCTATCTGAAGCCCAAGGTAATCTCGGTTCTTCTTTAGATACCAGTTGAAATTGTCATTAGATTATTGTACTTGCATGTTGTGTCATGTCTCTGAATGGATTATGTTGCAAGGCCCCCTATGTTGTCCGGAATTCCATGTTTTCCATGTGTTGTAATGATCCGAATTTTTTAGGCGAGGTAATCCTCAGTACTTGTATGATTGACATAAGGTGAACTGTTTTTCGTGTGAGCATATTGTATTGGATGAAATAACTGTTTGAATCAGAGTGTATCCAACCTACTGAATTCGAAGATCACGGCATTTCTAAATCATAATCATATATAAAGGTGGAATAAATCTTTGTTGTGGTGTTGAAGAAATAAATAACAAAACGTATAATTATCTGTGGATATTCGTAATCGAATACAAATTGGATTTGAATTTAGTTTGCCAGGTCCCAGGGCAAACGTGAATGCTAATTCTCCCAAGTTTTGAATGAAGCGGCTAAACACCCACTACAATTTGTGGGCTGCCCGAAGCAAGTGTTTGCAAGATGGAAATTACTGTCTACCCCTGACACTTGACATCCTTATCGACCGGATTTACACTGCTGTCGATAGGGGTAGACTAGTAACTTCAATCAGACGTGACACGACGGCCTCTAAGCCCATTCAGACACGGTGGGTGCCAAACGTGGGCGGCAAAACACATTTGATTCAAGCTCGTCCGAAAGACATGTGTCTCTTCCTCCATTTCCCCATTCATACACGGTGGGCGGCAAAACAAACTCTCCTCGTCTGAAATCGATGTAGGCTAATATTTTAAATAGGGGCAGATGTGTAACTTCCATCAGACGTGACAAAACCGCCCTACCTGTCAGCCCCGTTCATACACCATGGGCGCCAACCGTGGGCGGCAAAACACCCTCTCCTCGCCCGAAATAGTTATCGGCAAATATTTGGGAGATGCAAGATTACCGTCATATCCCCAACCGACGCGATGTCTGAAATTTTAAACGGGGGATAAGTTCGTAACTTTCCCCCATTTCAGAGAAGCGCGTCCCAAAGTTTGAGATCCCCCCCTCCCCTCCATTTCCCCATTCATACACCATCGGCGGCACAACAACCTCCGCACTGCGGCCAGCCTCCTTCGTCCGCCACCCCATCCTCCACCTTGCCGGAGCCGCTACCCCTACCTCGTCGTCCACTGCAAGAGATGGACGTCACTCATCCACGGCGCTGGACCAGGATCCTTTCATCACCTCCTCTCGCTTCATCGGCGCCGTCGTCCACCTTGTCGTTGCCACTCCTACGACCGCCTTGTCCATGGTAACAAGATATATCCCCTGACCCGGCCGTCTGCCGTCTAAAGTCTTCTTCCCCGCCGTCGACAGCCATCGCACCCGCAGCACCCTCAACACATCAGCATAGGCCTGCACGGCGTCACAAGAGAGGTGGTACTCTTCCATATGTGCTTAAGTTATTGATCTCACCCAGAAAATAGATCGTAATTTGTTTACTGTACTTTTCTTGTCTGTACCAAATCATAGTGGCTAGTTGAAAGCAAACATTGGTTGCAAAGTAGCTTTGTCCGGTTTGCACCTTCAGATCTGCCATGGCACGGGCACTATACTCGTAAAGCTTATGGTTTCCCCCCTTTATATTCACTACCATCATCGTAGGTGCCTCGTGTCGTGCTAGCACTGCTCCTCAAGACCTCAACCCAAAGCTTACGTGCTGAAATACGAATCTGATATGATGCTCATATCACTAAAACAGAGAACGTTTAATTGGTCACCTAATGTTCCTATATTCGTTTCGAAAAGCATGTGCGCCACCCACTGGTCCAGCTAGTTCCACTTTCCTGATTTTTCTCTTGATGCTTAGGGTTTTCCCCTTTTATCTACTCTACTATGATCTGTGTAGGTGCTTTCTGTCGTACTAGCATTACTCCACCCTTCAAGCTAAACAACACAACACTCAGAATTTGAAAGCTTAGTTGTTCAAATATGATTGTGATATGATATTGATATTAGTTAACCGACACATTTTATTGTTTAGCTAAAGGTCCCACTTGAGTTTCCAAATGCATGTCGCGACATATAGAGAGACAGCATAATTGCATTTCTTTGTCACTTGTTGACCGTACTTTCTTGTCCATACCAAATCTTAGTTGTTATTTCAAAGCAAACATTGGTTGCTAACTACCCTTTGCGCGGTTTGCAGCTTCAAATCTGCCATCCCACTACCACGGTCAACACTGTACTCATCATGCTTATGTTTTCCCCATTTTATGATGACCACAATCAGCCTACATGGTTCGTGTCGTAATAGCACTGCTCCACCCATCGAGCTAAACAAGCTTAGTTGTACAAATTCATATCTAATATTATTGTTGATATTAGTAAAACTGAGAGATGTTTAATTGGTGAGCTAAATGTTCCTACTTAATTTCGAAATGCATGTGAGCCACATATGGAGAGACCAGAAAGAATAGTATTTCTCTGTGTGCTCTGGTTCATCATGGGTGGCCAACCGACATTGTATTGAAACACTTGTAATATCTTCAATCTGCTTTCCCTTCTGCTCTTCTTTAAGATGATACTCTTCTCTTGCGGTCGACTGGTCAGGTCGAGTTGTTCTCCCTTAGTATATTTTGAATCTGTCAGGTCAGGTCGACTTGTTCTTCTTTACTATATGTTGAAGCTATCATCTGCACACAACAAATTACAGCATGCATGGCATCTTTTAAAAGAATTGCAGAGATAGCACAAAGGGGTTTACAGGGAGGCAGTATTGGATTAGAATCACTTTTGTATTACAAAGAAAATCTCACTTGTTTTTATGTTTTCATGCATGTCAGATATTGAGCATTATCAAAATGAATATGAGAATGGGCGCACGAGAGGAATATTGCGGAACGATCCACTGGCTAACAAACTTGGCATGGTGGAGGATGGCCTATCTTATTCACCCATCAAGGTGCTTGCTCTAGCTTTGCAAAGTTGTATTGGTCGCACATATTTTGCATCTGACCTCTTGCATTACTTCTACTTTGTTACACCATCTGCTTAGTTTAAGCATCATATATGATTATATGCCATACCTATCCATTTTCTGTACCTACTCCATGTGTCGTCACACTATGTTTTTCCAGTCAAATGTTGTTCTTTCGTAATAGATGTCCAAAAGGAAGAGGGTGAGTGCAGATCCTCAAGGAGTACAAACTAGGTATTTGGAAAAGGTAGTGATACCTGTTAAATCAGATAGATCAGCAGCCACAGAAAACACAGGCCCAACTGTACCACACTTTACCCCTACTCCAGTGGCCAAACCCCTATTAGAACTGTTGGGAGCCCAGCGTCAGGTACTGTCTATGATATCAATTCAAAATTTGGACTCCTAAATTTCTGCTTGTGCCTTACCTTCTCTCTTGTATGAAAACTAATTTCAGATGAATCTCCTTGCTCAAAGGATCATACGATCTCAAAACAATAATGGGCTCTGCATTGCTCTCGTCAGTACCTCTCTCCCTTTTGCCTTGTAACGCTGTACTTAATTAATTGCTATTTGATTATGTATCATCAGTCTGCACCTGAGCTTCATTATCCTCTGTTTCTTCCAATATTATTTGATCTATATTTACTCTTTGCAAAATATAGAATAATGGCAACGCTTATAAAGAATTTTCTTTGGGGAATCTATTGAATTATCCTTCCATCAACATGGAGAAGGGCTTTGTCCAGCCCGTGTTAACGTGTAATGTAAGTTCATCCTTCTCAAGCCTTCAAACTTTGTTCTAGTATAGATTTGGATAGGCATCATTTCCTTCACTGCTGTTTGCTTTGCTGTTTACATCTGATTGGATGTTTGCAACAACTACCAGTTTCAAATTGTAGTTGTAAAAACATGTTCTTTATGCAAAACAGATCCATTTATTTGCTTATATAATTGTGAAACCTGTTACGTGTCTCCTTGTTTCTCTTTCAGAGTCGTATCTCTTACACCAGGCAGAACTTTAGGGAAGATAGTGAGCCAAACCATCTTGTGGACAACGAGATGACCCCAAGGTCATGTCTTGATGAAGACAGTGAGTTGAAGCTACTCACCAGCAGGTGTGAGACAACCTCTGTGCAGTCGCTGCCTCAATCAGTTCGACTTCTTCAGTCTCAACTTAAAGCGGAAAGGCTTGCTTCAGCTCAGCTCCGACTTGAAGTCAAAGATGCAATGAAGATGTCAGAGGACTGCCGTGCGCACCATCAAGCCTTAAATCTAGTGTTGATGCATCTATCGTTGACACAACTGAGGTCTACTCGGCTTCTTCAGCTGTTTGGGGGCCCTTCTTGGCCAGGCCTAGTGCCTTCTGAAGTGCTCTCAGTTTTGTATATTCTTTTGTCGGCATGTTTATTTGCACTGGTGGCGAACTTTGATGCCCAGTGGATGTAATATGTGATAGCCGTGATAGCCTAGCGTAAGTTGCTTGCTTATTTATTTCCTTGTTGTCTTGTTTATTTGTTTGCTTGTACTCATTGCAGTTCTTTTTCCGTGGTTTGCTAGTGGCTGCAATAACATATTTTTTTAAACTAGGCTACAATAACCATGGGCTATTATTTACTATAGTGACACTGGGCCTCCTACGGGCCATAGAAATAGTGGGCCTTCTACGGGCCGTAGAAACAATGGGCCTTCTAAGGGTCGTAGAAACAATGGGCTTTCTACGGGCCGTATCATCAATGGGCCTTATACGGGCAGTATGATAACATGGGCCAATAACAGGCCGCATTATGGCCGTAAACGGGCTAGAGTTGGAATCATCCATTCATGGGCCGACCATAACGTCCCATTGTTAATAGGCCGTATTTCATGACGCTATGAAAACGGCCCAATTTATTAATGGACCACAAACGGGCCGACTATAACCACGGGCTGAATTTGGCCCACAAGCAGAAAATGACAGTAACGGGCCATAAGTAAATGAATGCTGGAAATGAGCCCAAGAATAAATGGGCTCCGAGAAGGCCGAAAGATAACATGGGCTGGAAACGGCCCAACGGAATAACGGGCCGTTAATGGGTATAATACATTGTTCATTACGGTCCAGTTTCACCACGGGCCGTTAATGGGTGTAAAGTGATACGCTGTTTATTACGGGTCAGTTTCACCACGGGCCGTTAATAGGCCAAGAGTTACATAGGGCCTCATATAGGCCGAAATACATCATGGGCCATACATGGGCCAGAAGTGAAAATGGGCTGGAATCATATTGGGTGGCCCAGATGACGCTACTGGGCCTAATTCGGATAGGGTGTAACGGGCCTTGGGTTAGCGGGCTGTAAATGGGCTATATGCGAACATGCCGTTAACAGGCTTTCCATGGGCCGGCCCGCCACATTTTGACCAAGTCAAACGGGCTGGCCTTTGCACAGGAATGGGCCTCTGTTGGGCCGTGCCAGGTGTCGACGTATCATAGGCGCCTTCCGTCCAATGAGTGGATGACATCTATCCCAACGATGAGCAGACACGTGTTTCCTCCAGCCAATGATGATTTTACACGTGGAAAATCCCCATTGGTCGGGGCTGTTAACGGGTTATCAGATCCAAAACCCGACCCGATAGCTTAACGGCGTTCCGTTACGGTGGACGCCACGTGTCGGTCACCCTTGACGAAAGCACTTCTGTGACGCGCGATTTATCATCATGGAAGTGGACACTTCCGTGATGATAATTTTGGTAATGTCATGGAACACTTCTACGACAGCACAGGTATGACTATCTTGATTCTTTCATAAATTTGTCATGGATGTACATGCATGACAAAAAACGCGACCTACTGTGACAAACACGTATCATCACAGAAGTGTATTTTTTTGTAGTGACGGTGATAATTTCCCTCGCTAGACGCCATACTCTCCTAGGTTGTGAAACCAAGGCTATGACCACCAAAAGCTATGGAAATCAAAGCAAATGAAGACCAAAGCTCTGATACCACTTGTAGGATCGAAAGTATGTCTAGAGGGGGGTGATTAGACTACTTGACCAAATAAAAACTTATCCTTTTCCCAATTTTAGTCTTTGGTAGATTTTAGCTATCTTAGCACAAGTCAAGCAATCTTAACACAATTCAAGCAAGCATGCAAAGAGTATATGAGCAGCGAAAAGTAAAGCATGCAACTTGCAAGAATGTAAAGGGAAGGGTTTGGAGAATTCAAACTCAATTGGAGACACGGATGTTTTTGTCATGGTTCCGATAGGTGGTGCTATCGTACATCCACGTTGATGGAGACTTCAACCCACGAAGGGTAATGGTTGCGCGAGTCCAGGGAGGGCTCCACCCACGAAGGGTCCACGAAGAAGCAACCTTGTCTATCCCACCATGGTCGTCGCCCATGAAGGACTTGCCTCACTAGCGGTAGATCTTCACGAAGTAGGCGATCTCCTTGCCCTTACAAACTCCTTGGTTCAACTCCACCATCTTGTCGGAGGCTCCCAAGTGACACCTAGCCAATCTAGGAGACACCACTCTCCAAGAAGTAACAAATGGTGTGCTGATGAGAACTCCTTGCTCTTGTGCTTCAAATGATAGTCTCCCCAACACTCAACTCTCTCTCACAGGATTTGGATTTGGTGGAAAGAAGATTTGAATGGAAAGCAACTTGGGGAAGGCTATAGATCAAGATTCATATGGTAGGAATGGAATATCTTGGCCTCAACACATGAGTAGGTGGTTCTCTCTCAGAAACAGCAAGTTGGAAGTGTAGGTTCGTTCTGATGGCTCTCTCAACAAATGAAGAGGAGGTGGAGGGGTATATATAGCCTCCACCAAAAATCTAACCGTTACACACAACTTGCCAAACTCGATGGGACCAAATTGAGAAACTCGGTCGGACCGATTCAGCAAATCTAGTGACCATTAGGATTTTCGGTGGGACCGACATGCAACTCGGTAGGACCGATATGGTTAGGGTTAGGGCATAACGTAATCTCGGTGAGACCGATTACACAAACTCAGTGGGACCGATTTTGGTAATAAGCTAACCAGAGAGTTGGTCAGGTAAACTCCGTGGGACCGGTTCGCTCATTTCGGTGGGACCAAAATGTTACGAAAAGGAAACAGGGAGTTTACATTGCAATCTCAGTGGGACCGATCGCTCATCTCGGTGGTACCGAAACGTTACGAAGGGAAACAGAGAGATTACAATCCCATCTCGGTGAGACCGAGATCCCTATCGGTGAGACCGATTTGCCTAGGGTTTGTGGCAGTGTCTATGACATCTGAACTCGGTGGCGCCGGATAGAAAGAATCGGTAAGGCCGAGTTTGACTTTTGGTTTAGGTCATATGTGGATGTGAGAAAGTAGTTGAGGGCTTTGGAGCATATCACTAAGCACTATGGAGCAAGAAACTCATTAAGCAACACCTCATCCCTCCATGATAGTATTGGCTTTTCCTATAGACTCAATGTGATCTTGGATCACTAAAATATAAAATGTAGAGTCTTGAGCTTTTGAGCTTGAGCCAATCCTTTTATCCTTAGCATTTTGAGGGGTCCACTTTTCTCATCCATGCCATGCCATTCATTGAGCTTTTGCTGAAATATTCATCTTGGAATAATGTTAGCTCAATGAGCTATATGTTGTTAGGAATTACCAAAACCACCTAGAGATAGTTGCACTTTCAAGATGCGCTGAGAGGCTGGGGCCTGGGCACCACCCAAGATGCAAGCGATAGCACGTGGCTCATGGAAGCCCCCAGCCCCCTTGTCCCGATGATGATCGTCATTCCTTCTTGGTGGTGGTGGCAGAGGAGGAAGGCCTGCGTTGCCTTGCGGGCAATCCTCACGGGGCTGATCCCTCCAAGCCCCCTCGCGAGGCTGGTCCTCCCAGCGATCCTCGTGAGGCCGGTCACGCCACACTTGGCGAGGGCCACGATCGTCCCATCGTCCTCCACCTCTTCATCCTCCTCGGCCATAGCCCCGATCGCTGCGCTCGGGGCGTCGACCGACACGTCCTTCTCGCACGGCCCTGAGCTCTTGGAATTCGTTGGTGTTGTGGGTGTGGAGGTCGTGGTACACGCAGTACCAGCTGCCCTTGGACGACTCCGACTGGTCCCTGCCACGCTTCATATCTGGCTCTGCTGCAAGCACAACTGCTCCTTTGCGCTTCACGTCCTTGGCCTTGGCTTTCTTCTCTTCTGGGTCAGCAGCTGGGAGCTCGAGAAGGGAGAGGCGTCCCTCCTCATCCCTTGCGCACTTGGTCGCCAGGTTGAACAGCTCCAGAGATGTGCACAGATCCTCGTGGATAGCCAGCTCCTCCTTCATCTTGACGTCACGGACGCCGTCAGAGAACGCTGAGATGATGGCCTCCTCAGTCACCTTGGGAATCTTGAGGCGAGCGCTGTTGAAGCACTGGATGTACTTCTGCAGGGTCTCTCCAGGTTGCTGCTTGATGCGGCGCAAGTCACCCATGACTGGAGGACGATCACGAGTGCCCTGGAAGTTGGCGATGAAGCGGGTGCGCATCTCGTCCCAAGAGGAGATTGTGCCGGGAGGCAGATTCAGGAGCCAGGTGTGGGCACCGTCTTTGAGCGCCATGGGGAACCAATTCACCATGACCTTTTTGTCTTTGTTGGCCGCTTTGATGCCCAGCTCATAGAGCTGCAGGAACTCCGCGGGGTCGGCAGTGTCGTCGTAGCGAGGAGGCAGATCCGGCTTGAACTTGCCCGGCCAGGCGACACTGCATAGCTCGGTGGTGAAGGCACGGCAGCCTGCGGTGGCCACCTGAGCTCTTTGCTGACGCGAGGCTTGCTCCTGGGGGTTCCCGCGCGCTGCCGCCAGGGGCAGCGCGGGGTCTTGATGTGTTGGTGCAGGGATCCGGTCATGGCGCGTCGGTGCAGGGAGCACGCGAGCACCTTCTTGGGGATGAGGAATTTCTTGGCAGCTCCTTTCTTGTCGCGCGGGCACCGGACACGGTGGGTCTCGTCCAGGGGCCGCGCGCCTTGGAGCCAGGGCGCCTTCCTAGGGAGGAGGCAGCGGAGGCACCTCCTGAGCTGCATAACCCGCGCAGGACGGAGGGCGAGGCAGCGAGAGGGACGGTGCAGGGGAGCCCCCTGCGGCACTGACGAGCTCGGTGATGCGAGAGAGCCACTCCTCGTAGAGGTCGTCGACGGGACGGTAGTGCAGGAGCTCTCGTGCCAGGAGCAACGCGGCATGCGCGTCCGTGAGAGCGCGATGGGCATGCAGCGACGAACCAGCTGGAGTCAGCGACGAGGTGGCAGTGCGGCCTTCCCGCCGCACCGAGGGATGCAGTGACGATGCCTGCTGCTCGTTCCCCGTCGGGCTAGTGGCGGCGGGGGTGGCAGGCAACGGGGAACGATGGGGAAGCCCACCGACGGGAGTCGTCTGGGCGACGTGGGCGGAGAGAGCAGCCCGACGCTCGGCGCGAGCTCGGCGAGCGTCAACCATGGATGCGACGAACGATTGAATGCGGAACCGCGGAAGAAAGATTCCAGCGCACCCCTACCTGGCACGCCAAAATGTGGGATATTGGGTTCCGGCAAAACCCTTAAGGTTCGAACTCTGGGGTGCGCGCGAAGATCTTCCCCCTACCGATCCACGTCCCAACGCCTCGCTGAGAATCTAAGCTAAACGATGAACAACACGAGGGACACAAGATTTATACTGGTTCGAGCCACCGTTGTGGTGTAATACCCTACTCCAGTGTGTGGTGTGGTGGATTGCCTCAGGGGCTGATGATGAACAGTACAAGGGAGGAACAGCCTCACGAGAGGTGTTCTTGTGGTGGTGATTTGCCTGAGAAGGATTCGATCCGTTCTCGATGGCTCTCGATCAGATCCTGATGAGATGTCCCTCTACTATGGTGGCTAGCCCTATTTATAGAGGCCCTGGTCCTCTTCCCAAATATTAAGCGGAAAGGGTGCCAGCAACGACCATAGGGGAACATCTAGTACAAGTTATCCTGACTAAAGTTGGTCTTCAACTACTAAAGCACTGGCGATGACGCCGTCTTGGGCTCCACGGTGACCTCCGTCCTGCCGCTCTGCTAGTCTTGGTCTCGTTGCACCGAAATGGTAACCTTTGCTTGATGCCTTGGTACTCCGCGCCTATGCTTGCCCCCTTTGCACCAAAGAGGAAACAAGGACACTGTGCAGGCCGGCGCCCGCCTAGTCTCGATCGTCATGGCTTGCGTCACGGGTATCTCACCAGGTACCCCTGCCTGGATCTCTTTGCCTCCTCGTGAGCCTGCCTTGTGAGGCCGCTCCTGAGGAAGCCTTGCGTCGCCCGCCCCGCGAGGCTTGGCCCCTCGCGAGGGTCTTGAGCTTGAGTAGATGAAGATGGGCCGTACTGGGCCACCACTTGAGCCACGCCGCAAGCCGCATGCAGGCAAGTCTGGGGACCCCCATTCCCAGAACGCCGACAATCCGTGACTTGCGTTGCTTGTGAGGTGGAGCGGTGGAATGGTTGGACTCCACAAGCCCCGGCAGGGCCTGCCGGGACGATCTGGGAATATGCTTCCGGAGCAAACCCAACCTTACCAGGCTCGCCTGCCTGGCAAGGGAGGTTCTTCCCTTCATTGTATCTTGCTTCTTTGGCTCATCTTGATCTTCTCTATCCGCACTTGGACCCTTTGATGAACTGGCCCTCCTTGCTTGGTTTGACCTTGGTGTTGTAATCTTTGCCTTCGCGCCTATGCACGGTCTGGGCAACGGACCCAGGCTTTGTTGCACCGACACAATCTTTTCAGAAGATAACAAGATTCCCACATGCTCAGTAAAACAAATGCAAAGCAAGCATGTCAAAATAGTAGGACACACTATTGCATGAAAACCATATGATCAAGAGCATTGCACAAGACACTACACATGCAAAAGTAACGTCCCCACGCTTAGAACTTTACAATACTAAACTAGGGAAAATTACAAAAGTAAAGAGAAAGTGTGGTTATTAAGAGAGAGCGCGAGTTTAAAGTGTTGTTGTATGGTCTGACAGGTGGTCCAACTACCTTCCAAGGTGGAATGAACACAACGTTGGCACCCTTGTTGCGCCATGGCATGCTAGTCTTTATTGACGATATCTTGGTGCACAGTCGAGACAAGGAGAAGCATGTGGCCTTACTTCAGGAAGTTTTCCAGCTACTTCAGGAGAACCAATTCAAGCTCAAGCATAGCAAATGTTCATTTGCTTGGCTTCGGCTATTGTATCTTGGACACGAGATCATTGGTGAAGGTGTGCGGACCGATACCATGAACATTTGTGCAGTTTAGACTTGCCAGTTCCCACCTGTGTGAAGGAAGTGTGCAGATTCTTGGGCGTTGCGGGCTACTATCTGAAGTTCATCAAGGTTTTTCGCGGTGATGTGTCGTCCCCTCATAGACCTCTTGAAAAAGAATGTGGTGTTTCGATGGACCTAGCTCCAAGAAGCCTCCTTCCGAGCACTCTAGCATGCGCTAGTTACAGCCCCTGTCCTGGGCCTACCGGACTTCACAAAGACATTCCAGTTGGACACGATGCTTGCGACCAAGGTATCGGTGCCATGCTATCACTGGAGAAGCACTCGATTGGTTTCCTTAGTCACGCATTGGGACCGCGCAATCACATGCTCCTCTACTTATGAAAAAGAGGGGTCGGCAATCCTCTTGGCGGTCGAGCACTCGCATGCATACCTCTAGAATGACGAGTTCATAGTGCACACTGACCAACACAGTCTAATTCATCTGGAAGACCCACGGCTTATGACCCCCTGGCAACAGAAAATCATGCCTAATATGCTTGGACTGCGTTACCGCACCATCTACAAAAAAGGAGTTGATACCTGTGCCGCGGATGCGTTATCGTGCCAGCCACCAGTCACTCAAGGGGACCTCGCTGCCATCACATCAGTAGTGTCGGCTTGGTTGGAGGAAGTGCAAAAAGGCCATGCGGAGGACCCTACAACACAACGCTTGCTCGCACGACTGGCCACAACTCCGGAAGCGCTAGATGGCTTTTAGCTTAGTCAGGGCATCATCAAACAGCACAACGGGGGCTGGTTAGGCAGCAATGTGGAGCTGCAAAAGAAAATTCTTGAAGGACTTCACGCTGGCGCCATCGGTGGCCACTCATGGTTTAACGCCACCTATCACCGGATGCGTCGTTTCTTTACTCTACCTGGCCTCAAACACCACGTCAAGCTCTTCATGGACACGCGCCAGACCTGCAAGCAAGTAAAGCCAGAGCATGCACATTACCCGAGCCTCCTCGAGCCTATGCTTGTTCCCAATCAGGCTTGGCAGATGGTCTCGTTGGACTTCGTCGAAGGATTGCCACACCCCTCAGGTTACAACTCCATTTTGGTGGTCATCGAAAAAAAATTCACGGTACGCCCATTTTGTCGCCATGTCTCACCCGTTCACTGCTTTCCAAGTTGCTCAAGCTTTCATGGCTAACATCTACAAACTAAATAGGCTGTCGGAGTGGATCGTTTCGGATCGTGATCCGATCTTCACTAGTGTCTTGTGGAAGGAGCTCTTTCGCCTGACCCACACCAAGTTGGGCATGAGCACCGCAAGGCACCCACAGACGGATGGCAAACCAAACGCGTGAATCAATGCATGGAGACCTTCCTTCGTTGCTTCGTCAACTTGTCCCCAACCAAGTGGTGTGTATGGCTTCCTCTCGTGGAGTTCTGGTACAACACCTCACGCGCACTCTGTGTTGGGCGCCACTCCGTTCGAGATACTCTATGGGCACGCGCCAAGACACTTCGGCATCATCAATCCTGTGGCTTGCGCGTCGCCGGACTTGGCGGACTGACTGCAAGACAGGGCACAGATGGTGGCGCTCATCCGACAACACCTCATTCGCGCACGCCAACAGATGAAGGACTCCGCCGACAAGTGTTTCTCGGGTCGCACGTTCGGTGTGGATGATTGGGTCTTCCTCAAGCTTCAACCCTACGTCTAGTGCTCGCTGGCGATACAGAGGAACTAGAAGCTGGCGTTCCGCTACTTCGGGCCATACAAGGTGTTGCAGCGGATTGGTGCCATGGCATACAAGCTCCAGCTTCCACCTACTAGCATCGTGCACCCGGTCTTTCATGTCTCCCAACTGCGCCAAGCTCTTCCGCCAACAAAGCAGGTTCATCAGCAACTTCCAGCGGCAGCAGCGGCGACCCTAGTGCCCGAGGAGAACATGGACACACGGGTGGTGCAGTGCGTCAACTCCGGCGTTCCATGAGTTCTCATTCACTGGAAGGATCAGCCGGCAAAGTTCGCAACTTGGGAAGACCGCATGGAGCTACAACAACATTTCCCCAGTGCTCTAGCTTGGGGACAAACTATGTCTGAAGGAGGGAGGGATGTTACGGCCTCTGTCCCTTGGGCCCCACCTGCTGACAGCAGGGATGGCTCAACCACCCCGGCGGCCTCTGGGCTGGAACGACCATGTCACCAGGCCCATCCCAACAAGCGCTACTCAAGCCCAGAGTGGGACACAACGAGTAGGGTTAAGTAGGTGTGGATCCCCTCCTGCGTGAGGTGTGGAGAAACTGAACTCTGAACAGCGGCGACTCTCTTCTCCGATTCCCCATTTCTTCCTCTAGAACCCTAGTATCTGCTACAAACTCCGTATCCTATGGTGAAATCGAGTGAAGGTAGTAGCGGGACCATAACACGAGGAAGGGTGATGACAGCGGCGCGCTTTCGGCTCGCTTCAGTGCTTATAGTCGTCGCTAGGCGGTTTATGAATCTGGATATAACTTTTTTATTGCTAGTGTTGGTGTTCGTTGTATCACTATGATTAATGATGAACATATCACAAGTTTCTTGAAGTAAATAGTACATCTTCAAGGAAGGCGCTGATCTAAATGCGAGCAAGCGGCTGAGATTTTAGGAGCAACTGAGCCTGGGCTAGAATCGAATTTTCGGGAGAAAAGAGATTGGGCAACACTCTGCGCCGGCGCACCGGCCGAATCTTTTGGCCGGTCAGCCTAGATCCGTCCGATCTATACTCGCGCGGCCGTTAGATCTCTCTCCCGTCCACTCCCGCACCCATCATCAACCTCTCACACGGAGAAAAGGAGAAAGAAGGAGAGCGCCGCCCCCGCCCTCTGCCTCCGCGCGCTCGCCGGCCACCCCGGGCTCGCCGTCCCCATGGAGGAAGACGCCTTGCTGGTCGCAAAAGCCTTCATTTGTCGTCGTAGCAAATTCCGCCGTCGGTTGTAGCAATTACCGAGGATGGTTGTAACAAAAAATATCGCAGACCCTCGGTTGTAGTTCGTCGCACCATGGACGCCGACCGCACTATTGCCGGTTCCAGCATCATATGGAAAACGACGGCATGGCTTGCAGCCAAACAAAAGCCGGCGGTAGCATTTTTTGGAGAGGGTTCCAGCAAAAACCAAATCTCGTGGAAGCTTTTGGACGATTCCTTCCAGAAAACCCAAAAAGGCGATGGTAGCAAATTTGGGCGCCGGTTCCAGCAAACTCCAAAACGGTTGCAGCAGCAAAAAGGCATCGCCGCCGTCGACCAGCACCGCCGTGCATGTATGTAGCAAAAAAAGTCACCGGTGGCAGCAAAAAAGGCTACCGTCGTAGCAAAAAGCATCGCTGGTCCAGCAGGATGAACTCCTGTGGTAGCATTCCTGAACAAAAATGCTACAACCAGTATTTCGAAAGGCTGGAACCAGTTGTTTCATGAAAAAGATGCAAAAGAAACATATTTTTGAAGAAAAAGCTTGAACAGAATGATTTTCAAAAAAGATACAACCGGTTTAGCAAAAGCTACAACCGATGATCCAGAAAGCTACAACCAGTTAGCACAAAAAATCGGGCAGATCTTCCACCGCCATGGCTGCTGCGCGAGGGAGGGGGAGGAGGGTCGCCGGAGTTGCAAAACAGGGCCATGCCCATCGGTGAGCTCGTGTTTTATTTCGTGGCGTCGGAGGTGCTCGCAGCAGCGGGCTCGGAGTTGTTTCTGCGACAGCAAACTCACAGCCGGTGGAGCGGGCAAGGCCATGACTACTGCGGGAGGAAGAGAGACGGAGAGGAGAAGCGAGATTGGGAAGGGAGAGAAACAGAGGAGGGAGATGATAGATAAGTGTTTGGATGGATAAGAAAGGAAGGGGGGCGGTGCGCGGGTCCCATGGGAAGGGGACACGTCTGATGAGAGGAGCAGCGAGCGTTCAATCTATGTATGTGCCGCGTGCGACCGGCCCAACGTTTGGCCGGCGCACCGGCCACAAACGTTTCCCAAAGAGATTTCCGTAGAAAAAAGAGAGGAAAAGAGATAAAAGGGAAAGGAAGAACTAACGCATCGTCGTCTGCGAAGACTGCGAAACCCAAACCCCAGACTCAGCGACAGAGAGCAGCCAGTAGCCTCCTCCGCCGCCGCCCATGTCAGGAGGAGGGATCGCGCGGGGCCGCCTCGCGGAGGAGCGCAAGGCCTGGCGCAAGAACCACCCCCATGTCCGTATCACCCCCCTCCCTGTTAGCGTCTCACCCCCCGCCCCTCCTACCGGCGATTCGGGTCTTGATCTGGTCCTTCTGGTTCGCAGGGATTCGTCGCGAAGCCGGAGACGGTGGCCGACGGGTCGGTGAATCTCATGATCTGGAACTGCACCATCCCCGGAAAGCAGGGGGTAAGTACCTGAGTAACTGTGGAGCGCCCGATTCGATCTGGTTTGGTCTGTGAGGCAAAGGGCTTGTCTTTGATAGTGATATATTGCGCAATCGCCTCTTGCGTGTGTGTGAAAATTGAGGGTTTCTGGACTTTCGTGGTATTATTACAGTAGTAGACTACTAAAACTAGGTTCGATGGGTGCTTTGGCCTATGTCTGGTGGTTCATCTATGGATTATGTTACCTATTTGTTGGACTGGGTATTAGGAACTGTGATGTTATTCGTGACAAATTACTAATCTTCAGTTCTTCCTCGTCGTGTATCTGTTACCCCAACCTAGGAGCTATAGAACTAATGTGCCTTCTGTCCATACTTTGCGTACAACAAAACTGTAATACAACATCAGTGGCAACAAAGCCTTGATTCCCAAGCATGTTTGTGCAGGCTAGAGATGAAACACACAACATGAGCCACAGGAACCCAAGCAAAAAGTTAATGATTTTGGCCACATGATACTTTTCTATAACACGATTCGCCTTCACCCATTTTGATGTGACCAGGGAACTCAAGTTATCTGGTCATGCCTTTTTTATTTTTTTGAGGAATCAGGCAGGTGTACTGCCAATGCATTTAAGAAGAAAAGAAGTTTTTACATGATCAAACAATCAGGTCCAAAAAGATCAGACCTCAAGAAAAGAAAATTAATAACGACTACTCGTGTCTAGTGGTAGTGGGCGCTGCGAAACAAACCCATCAAAACCCAAACATCACCGAGCTTTAGAAGATAAACATCATGCTTAATGCGCTCAGCTAGACGTTTCTGTACCTGTGCATTGCTCAAAAACGCGTCTGTTATGTTCCTTAATATGTGCCAACTGCAGTAGCTATATGCTACAGCTGAGTGTAGACAAGCCGTAGGAGTATGCAATTCACCTTACGGTGCTGCTCATCCATTCATGTGTATATATAGTGCACTTTACAAAAGAGGCATAGAGCGCAGTCCACGGTTTTCACAAGGCACGCCGTGCGCAAGAAGTGGTGATCTTGTGCGGCGTGCGTGGCTGCGTGAGACCAGAATGTGCAGCTAGGGTGATTGCTAATTGCACTGAGAGTCTGAGATCAAAGAGTCGTCAGCTCGTCACTGATAGCTGCTGAAAAAGAAAACCTCCAGGCTGCTGGCAAAGTGAACTGATGATGAGCAAGGTGTAATGTTAGCTTATCAAATCAGTTTTGGCCATGAGAGTCCACATGCCAAAAGAGTAGGATCAGGCATGTAGAGTTTTCAGGAAGCTCATCACATAGGGTGATAGGGAGCACATGGTGTTGTTTGGGATGCCATGGTTAGAAATATTTTTATTGGTGAGAAGTCTTTCCTGAAGCCAAAGCCAAAGAAACTATCGGTACTTATGTTCCATTTTTATAGTCCATACCTTGGTGAGGTTGACACTACAATAGGATCCCTAAAATGGCAAATGTAGGCAGGAGAGGCTGAATACGACCTGTTAGCAGATGCCATGCTTTCCTGCTGCCGTTTTTGAGACTAGTGGGAAAGGATTCACAACAATGCCAGAGACATGCAAAGTTGTTGGATCAACAGGGGGAGTAGGACGGAATTTCTGTATAGATAGATAATGTGCAGTCAAACCATTCTGCCTTGCATCTGGTGGACTTTGCTAATCTCTTGCATCTGTTTTCCCAGTTGTGTGATATGACTGTTATGGTGAATATATGTTCTTCACTTTGTATTTCTCTTTCTTGTTTTGTCATGCTGTTAACTCATTGCTCACTTTGTATATCTCTTTCTTGTTTTGTCGTCCCTGTTAATTCATTCCAAAAGGTCTGGATTTTTTGACTGAAGTGTCTTAACTACTCCCTCTTCATTTGCGCAGACTGATTGGGAAAGTGGATACTACCCACTTACTCTCCACTTCAGTGAGGACTACCCTAGCAAACCTCCCAAGTGCAAGTTCCCGCAGGGTTTTTTCCACCCAAATGTCTATCCTTCAGGGACGGTCTGCCTCTCGATTCTTAATGAGGATAGTGTAAGCGCAGCAAAGCTATTTACTTAGGTTTTATTGAAATGGCACACCACCAAATTTACAGTTCAAGTTGCATATTCTCAGGGTTGGAGACCTGCCATCACTGTTAAGCAGATTCTAGTTGGAATACAGGATTTGCTTGATCAACCTAATCCAGCTGATCCTGCCCAGACTGATGGTTATCACCTCTTTATCCAGGTTAGAATTAAAAACTGAACAAGATTCTTTCATCCGTTAGTCTTTCAGTATCATCCATTCACATTGTTTTCTTTTGCTTTGCAGGATCCAGCAGAGTACAAGAGACGCATTCGGCTGCAGGCCAAGCAGTACCCTGCTCTGGTTTGAGGATCCAACGTAGCAGTCTAAAATCATAAATTACCGCACCTGAAAATATGAAGTATGACTAAATATAACCGAAAGCGGGGTATTGTGGAGAGCTTTCCATTGTGACCGTGGACATTTGTGACGTGTGGTCTGGTGTTGACCAAACAAAAATCAGGTCCTTCTGCTTGAATGATGGATGTGTGGATACTTTTAAACTTGACTCCTTGATTGTGTCTTCTTGACTTTTTTTTGTGTGATTGTTTCGGTGATCTCTTCAAAAATAATTTGATGTGAACACTTCCTTTTAAAGGAAGAGGTAAAAGAAGGGGCAAGGGCAACCCAGTTGAACCCTAAATACAGTAGGACTTTAAAAAGGGGACGGGTGTTCAATAAAGTTAATGATTCTCTGTAGGCGATTTCTTGTCAGGAGAATTGATCTGTGCTTGTTATTTTTACAAATCAGTATTCTTGTGGCTTGGTGTTATTAGGGTTGTAGCAACTTTAGTCTGTCCACCAGCCACCTCTGATTGCACGGAAAAGTTAATTGAACTAGGGTGTTTTTAGACACAATACAACCTGCAAATGTTTTGCTTTGATCGTGCTGCAGAGTTTTACACTATCAGTCGTGCGTCAAACCCCCCCGTGGTTCACATGGACAGGGGCAACGCGCGACGGTGTCCTAGAGAAAGTAAGGAACGAAGCAACGAAAAACGGTAGAGGGCAACGATCATCCCAGCAGAGCACCGCAGAGCGTTGTCAGTGTCACAGCCCCTGCTTCTTGTGCCGTGCCTCAGACCTTCGCTTCGGCTCCTATTTGAAGTTGGCGCGAGCCTG
This sequence comes from Triticum aestivum, assembly GCF_018294505.1. Taxonomy (NCBI): domain Eukaryota; kingdom Viridiplantae; phylum Streptophyta; class Magnoliopsida; order Poales; family Poaceae; genus Triticum; species Triticum aestivum. Next base: position 395,080,361 of record NC_057795.1, on the reverse strand, counting down.
GTACGTGAGCCCGATGCTCCAGCTCGCCGGCGCGGCGTCGGCGGCGATGATGGTCAGCCCGGTGGTGTACGAGGTGAGCTTGAAGCTGAGCGCCTGGCCGCCGAGCTGCCCGAACGCCTGGTACGAGGCGCCCCAGTTGTGGCTCATGCTCAGCCACCCCATGCCGCCATTGCCCTTCACCCACATCTCCCCGACGTCGCCGGCGCCGCCGACGTTGGTGACGTACACCAGCAGCCAGTGCGGGTTCCCCTGGAACGCGAACCGGATCCCGCCCTTGCGCATGCACGGCACCCTGCGGTACATGACGGGGACGATGCCCGCATGCCAGTCGGCCATCTTCTTGAAGGCCGGGATGGCGAGGTCGAAGTGGGTGCGCGGCGGGTTGCACCAGCCGCCGTTGTTGGTGTCCTGCGCCCAGTTGGGCGGGCACAGGTTGGTCGCGGTCACCGTGATCACCGGCGAGCCCCTGTAGCAGGCCGTGGCTTTCAGGCACCGGATCTGGTAGCACGTCCCGCACCCGTAGCCGTCCAGGAACAGCGTCGAGCTCAGCGCCGCCGTGTCCGCGCCGTACCCCGCCGTGATATCGTACCCGCACGCCCCGCCTGCGAGAACACAAGCACGATACATCAGCATAACAAGGAAACAAGCATGCATGGTCATTGACCAATGTAGTACGTGTGCAGTGCAGGCGACGTACCCATCGTCTCGGCCGTAGCCTCGTCGCCATAGAACGTGGCGTGGGCGGGAGTCCACTGCATGGCCCTGAACCTGGCGTCCACGGTGGTGGCCACGCCGGCAAGGGAGACGAGGAGGACCAAGACGGCCGCGGACTTGGACTTGGACGCAGCAGAAGCCATTGCCTTCGCTTCGCTTTGCCTTGTAGTAGTGCTCTCTTCTTGGCTGAGTTCTGTCAGAAGATGGCATGGGGCGAGTGGATTTATAGTGTGCACTACGTCGGATTGGATCAATCAGTGTGGTGGTTAGATCAGCCGGTGATGATTGAGGAGGAACATATATCGTTCAATCTTCGGGCCAAGTCGTGCCTGCACGCAGTCGCGAAATCGTGCAGATTTGTACGGCGTGGCATACGTGCGGGCAAGGAACCGAGCTGTACTCTGTTATTCTGCCGTTTTGCTGGTAGACCGGATTTTGTATGTTTTTCTCCTTCGAAAAGGAATTTCGCACGTTGGAACTGTGTCTTTTAATTTCTGATCACGATATGTTATTTTTTCTGGGAGAGATCGGATAGGTTAACATTCTTATTCTATTTTTTTTAAATTAGCACAAATGTCCGTGCGTTGCAACGAAAAAAAAACGGTTCCTATGAATGGGCCAGGTCGAGCAACGATGCCATAAGACAATGGATGGATCGTTGATCAGGACATGCATGGGTATGATTCCCAGTAAATTAATTTGACTGAAGAGCGTAACTTTATTGTTAATTCATTCTTTAGATGACTATTGGTACATTCTATAATTTAAAAGCAGAACATGAAATAAATAGCAATATTAACAAATCTGAAGTAATAGCAGCAGCAAGCTAACAAATCGAGGTGATAGTTGCAGTAAGCATCTACTCAAAAATAATAATACAGCAAGCATAATCTGCTCATACTTTTTAGTTAAGAATTTTTTTTGTGTGTGTGGAACTCACATCAAAACATATTTTATCAGAAAAAATTATAGACACTTATCTTTTCTTGGAGGAATTCATATTAACATGTTTGATGCTTCCTAGGTTTGAATTGAATCTGTAAATATATTCCACGAAAAGAAAGAATTTGTAAAATATATGCTCGATAACCTGAACTGAAGCTATGACTGAATTTTCCCTCATGTTACTTCTTATGTTTATTATCTATATCTACTATGTGCTTCTTTTAACTAAAAGAAATATAGCCAATTTAGTTCACAAATGACACCAAGATGACTAGATCATATGTTCAAGTCACAGTCCACCCCTCGTCTCCTACTATGCAACCACACAACTAGAGATGCGTACCAGAGCACTAAAGCGAACAAAAAAACCCAGGGATGCTTCCTTCCTGATGCATGTTGTTCTTGATGCCGAAGGACCGTGGCTTGTGTAGAGAACAGACCATCAGATAATTACGCACACCAAGCCCAGCACGTTGGACACACGCCACACACATGACGACAAAGGCGCATGCAGCCGGCCAACATGCTTTGCCGCCTGAGTGGTGCACATGAGCGTGTATCGCTCGTCACGCTCGCCGGACACAGTTACCGGACGCATGCGGCACACCAGCACAGCCACTGTCCTCGTCAAACCCACCGTCTGCTGCTAGACAACGGACGTCTCTGTCGTCTCATCCTCGTGTTCTCTTCTTCCTCCTCTCTAATCGGGAACTGCTAATTCCCTCGATAGATTAGGTGGGTGCGTAGGCGACGGACGGTCTCGAGCGTTGCTAGAAAGCGCCACGAGGCTCTGGGACTCGCTTCTCAACTGGTTCTGAAGGTTTGCTGCCTAGCCCTCCTCTTCCATCATTTTCGCTCACGGTCGGCAGGAGGGACGAAGCACCCTGTGGAACTTGCCTCATCGTATGCCTCCTCTCGTCTGATGGCTCCATCGGCTAGTCCGCCTCTACCGCCAGATCCACCTTTTGCCTTCTCTTTCATGAGCAGTATTTATTGGAGGGTTAGAGGCGGCAGCCAGGGTTGCGGAGATCGGTGCCTTGTGTAGGAAACAAACACGAGCGGGGAGACTGGGAGTGCTTGCGAATGAAAAGACTCCAAGTGGGCAACATATATAGGACAAAAAAAATCACCTAAACGGGGCGGACGAAAACAACAACGTAGCGGGGGATATATATAGATAGATTAGTATCACCTTGAAAATAGAGAATAAATATAAACGTGTTGAAGAAAAAAAAACTGAAAGCGTAAATTCATGGGAAGAAACTTAAGGGCCAGTGCGTTGCAACGGAATAAAAAAATGTTCACATACTTTCTTAATGACAAAACACAGCGTGCAAGCCACAATAATCAAGCTCTCCTTTTTTAGTGAGAGACTCATGCATTCATGGTAAAAACTAATGTATATTTTAAGGTAGATGCATGATGTTAATATCATATAGTATGATTTATATAACCATGAATGCAACTATATCGTAGATCAAAAATCTATCAAATGAGATACTTTTACTTTATGAAATATCATAAACTTTGTGAATACTTCAAATGATATTAGTAGGAACCGTAAATTTTTCAGAAATTTAGAAAATCAAATAACATACTTAGAGTTTGAACCTACTTGAATTTAAATTTAGTTTGAATTTGAACAGGAAATATTAACTATATGTAATACTCCTATGTAAATATTTTATTTGGATCTTTAGTGGTCCTGCATATAAGCAAACATAAATTTTACAAGGCATTTGACATGAATTTTGGTTCAAACAATCCAATTTTTGTTTGAAATAAAACAAAAGTAGAAAAGGAAAGTAGACAGAACCCATCCTATGAGTAGATGCGTCCTCTCTCTGTTTATTGGATCGGATCTCTTTCTTGTTGGCACCTGCAACCAGCTATCTCATGTAAGCCCTTCTCTCTCGATCCATCTGATCTCGTATGATAAACTGAACCCACACCTCACCCCATTTTTCTTTATTTTGGAGAGACTTGTTGATTGTCTACTTGCGGACATATAAAAATCTGTGGGATTCGATGTAAAGTAGCAAGGTGGCACTATCAATTAATATAAGCAAACTTTGTCTTCTAAAAGAAACTGAAAGCCAACTCTGTTGGTTGCATCCTTTACTACGTAATAACGTAGAGGTTCTTGGGTTGATCCCAAAAAAGAGCAATATTTTCCCTTATTATAGGATGCCTGGCAATTATTTTTGCCTAGATGGGCTAAGGCCCGATAGCGGCTTGGTGAGGACGGTGGGGCGCAGAAAGTCGTTACGCATCAGCTTCGTTGCCGCGCCGCCGGGCTGCCAGGCGTAAAAGAAGTAGTCGTCCGAGGGCTCTTTCGTGAGACTGAAGAAGAGCTTTGGCCGGCCGGCGGCGACGGACTGTGGTTCGCCCACCGGAGGTGGAGCTCGAAGAAGCGCGGCGACGAGAGAGTGGCCTGCCACGAACGCGAGACGCAGCGAAAGCGCCCCGCGGACTTGGCCGGCAGGTAGGCAAGGATTTCCATGACGACTTTGTGTGGCAACGGCGACCTCTGTGCCGAGGCATCATCGTCCTGCTGCTTCTCCTGCTCGTGTGCCGCCATCGATCCTTGTGCTTAATTGTTCTCGGTTGTAGTGGCTTCCGATGATGCCCCGATCGATGATCTCTCGCGTGGCTGCCCATGATGGCTCGATCTTATTTAAAACGGCGAGAGGTTCAGGTTGGCTAAGTGAAGCAGGAATCGTGCTTGTGTACGTAGGCGTCGCAAGTTGGTCTTTGAGTTTGATTCGGTTTGGGCGTCCCGTGTCTTGTTTCCTAGCTAGTGTCTACGTGTTTGAGTAATACCACGTGACCAAAAGTAACGTCGTGCGTGATGGGCCACATGATCACATGGATAGTACCACCTCGGATGTAGAAAATAATATAGGTGAAAAAAACTAAAAGCGTAAATTCACGAAAAGAAAGCGTATTGTGACGGTGAACCCACGGAGTCAATCCGTGCTTTATTATTAGTATAAAAGATAACATATGCACTTTATTCAACCGAAATAACAGATACATTATTTGTTTGTAAGGAAAGGTACAATTTCAATCATAGGCTCCTCAAACCAATCAACAACACAAAATAATCTTAGCCAACCTAGCAAGCTCGTGCGCGACTTTATTGGCTTCCCTATTACAGTGTTCAAGCATGGAGGAAGAAAAATCACAAGCCAAAAATAGCAATCATCAAAAATTGTAGTCGCCGCTCCTGCTGACCATCCGCCATTATTCATAGTTTCAATAACCTCCAGATTATCAGAATTAATAACAAGGCGGTTGCATCCCGCCCGTTGCGCTAGCGATAGACCAAATCTGAGAGCCCAAGATTCCGCTGTTAGAACGTCGACGCAATGATCTATTTTTCAGAAACCCCCTGCAATAAAATTCCTTTTATCGTTCCTCAGGACGGCCCCAAACGTACCTTTGAGAAGATCATGATCAAAAGAAGCATTAACACTAAGTTTTACATATCGCACTGGAGGACGAGTCTAACCCCCCTTTTCATAGAAGCCTTTGGACTGGAGGCACCAACATAATTAGTCGTAAGAGCTTGTATCCCCATTGAAACATATTTAGCATCTTGAATTCTCTCCTTGTGCACTAGTTTACGTCTTTTCCAACACAAATACCAAAAAGTAACGGCAATCATCTCCCGAATATTCTGAGACCCCATAACAGATAAATGTTTGTGAGGCATGTGTAACAAAAATCCAAGAACCGCCTCTCATCAACTTCACAAGCTTTAACAATAATATCGTCTAAACCAAGCCTTCTACAGACATCCTTAGCCTTCTGGCACTGAAACAACAAATGCTTTGTGTCTTCTAAAACCGAAGCACAAGAGGGGCACAAAGGTGAAACTTTCATGTGTCTATTGACGAGCGTAACACGACACGAGAGAGTGTTGTGTAGTGTCTGCCAAATAAAAAAATCACCTTCGCTGGACAAGATAAATTCCAAATCTTACCCCAAATGGGATTAAAATTAGTTCGACCCATTACATTTGTATGACGAAGTTTCCTTCCATGTTGATGATCCCATTCGACAAAATATGCAGATCGAACAAAAAAACTCCCACTCTCAGTATGACTCTAGGCAACAAAATCTGACATATCAAACTGAGGCAGAGGGATAGCAAGGACCTGTTGTGCATCAACGGGCCACAAGGTCTGGCTGATAAGATCCTCATTCCATTTGTTTGAATATGGGTGAATTAATTCGGACACTATTTACAACAAATGTTGCCCCTTTGGAGTGATGACCTTTCTATTAGCACGGTTTGGGATCCAGGCATCTTCCCAAATATCAATATTTTGACCATTTCCCACTTGCCAGATATAGCCATTTTTTAAGGTATTAACACCTGCCATGATACTTTGCCATGTGAAGGATGATCCTTTTTTTAACTTCGCATTCAATGAGTCTCCATAAGGAAAATACTTTGCTCCCAAAATGGCAGCACACAAGGAGTCTGGATTCTCAAGAAGACACCAAGCTTGTTTAGCCAGCATTGCCAAATTAAAACAATATATATCACGAAAACCCATTCTGCCTTGGCTTTTTGAGACACACATTTTCCACCACACCATCCAATGCATCCTTCTCTGGTTGTCTCCAATGCATCGCCAAATTTACATTATTATTCTAGGTTGGACAGAGTTACATATACAATGAACAGGCCGTGTGTCTCCCCCGCGGTTCCCTTTCTTGAGATGCAACTGATCTTGGCCGCGGGTGTTGGGAAGCGTAAAAAAACCAGAGGTTATTTGGATTCCTCGGAAACCCCCGCCTACATCACCATTCAATATTTCTTGCCCTACTATAGGCCAAACTACCTGAGCACTGGGTCCAATGTGAGTAGGACATAATAAAGGCGCTTACTATCTACTCTTGATTCAACACACTTCCACTGTAGTGTTTGAGTGGATCCTACTACCTCCTCTCGAACCCAGATGCTTTGTCATTCCCTTTTTTCTAATTCTAGTTATTGCTATGGAAGGGATAGATTTCTTCGTGTCTAGTAGATAGAAACAAGAAAATCAGAAGAATCTTTCTCTCTATTCACTATCATTCCGCGTCTTCGACTTCTATTAGTTTCTTTTCTTCTTTAATGCCCCGGAAGGGGGCTTTCTTCGCCTTCCACCTAAGCTGCGCAGGAAAGGCCCAAAGCCCAATCATTCCGGATAACGCTTGCATCCTCTGTCTTACCACGGCTGCTGGCACAGAGTTAGCCGATGCCATGGAAAACAAAACAAATTCTACGCTCACGCAAAGATCTATCCATGGAGATGCATAGCAACGAGGGGGAGAGTGTATCTACGTACCCTCGTAGACCGAAAGCGGAAGCGTTTGACAACGCGGTTGATGTAGTCGAAGTTCTTCTAGCTCCGATCGATCAAGCACCAAACGTACGACACCTCCGAGTTCTGCACACGTTCAGCTTGGTGACGTCCCTCGCCTTCTTAATCCAGCAAGGTGTCGAGGTAATAGATGAGTTCCGTCAGCACGACGGCATGGTGACGGTGATGGTGAAGCGCTTCTCATAAGGCTTCGCCTAAGCACCGCAAAACTATGACCGGGGTGTAAACTGTGGAGGGGGGCGCTGCACACGACTAACAATTGATGTTGTGTGTTCTAGGCACCCCTTCCCCACATATATATAGGTGAGAGGGGAGGAGAGGCAACCACGGGGCGCCCCAAGTAGGATCCGAATCCTACTTGGGGTTTCCCCAAGTGGCGCCTGAGGGAGTCCTGGATTAGGGGGTCCTCGGACAGCCGGACTATATGCTTATGCCGGACTGTTGGACTATGAAGATACAAGATTGAAGACTTCGTCCCGTGTCCGGGTGGGACTCTCCTTTGCGTGGAAGGCAAGCTTGGCAATTCAGATATGTAGATTCCCTTCTCTGTAACCGACTCTGTGTAACCCTATCCCTCTCCGGTGTCTATATAAACCGGAGGGTTTAGTCCGTAGGACAAGAACAATCAGAATCATAGGCTAGCTTCTAGGGTTTAGCCTTTACGATCTTGTGGTAGATCAACTCTTGTAATACTCATATCATCAAGATCAATCAAGCAGGAAGTAGGGTATTACCTCCATAGAGAGGGCCCAAACTTGGGTAAACATTGTGCCCCCCCGCCTTCAGTTACCATTAGCCTTAGACGCACAGTTCGAGACCCCCTACCCGAGATCCGCCGGTTTTGACACCGACATTGGTGCTTTCATTGAGAGTTCCACTGTGTCGTCACCCTAAGGTTTGATGGCTCCTTCAATCATTTACATCGATGCAGTCCAGGGCAAGGTTTTCCTCCCCGGACAGATCTTCGTATTCGGTGGCTTCGCATTGCGGGCCAACTCGCTTGGCCATCTGGAGCAGATCGATAGCTATGCCCCTGGCCATCAGGTCAGGTTCGGAAGCCTGAATTACACTACCGACATCCGCGGAGACTTGATCTTCGATGGATTCGAGCTCGTAACAGGTGCACCCTACGGTCGCGATGAGCATGACCTAGATCTTCCATCAGACGGTATTCAGGAGATCGCACCTGCAGCTGCCCTGGCTTTAAATCCGAAGCAGATCGTGCCACCCGAGGATGGATGGATGGACCCCGCCACGGAGGCCATACACTCAACGGCGATAGAGCCGAACCCAGACTTCGCCTCCAATGAGGTCTGTGTCATCGGACCCTCGGACTCGTCTCCAGCCATAGGCTCCGAACCGCATGCATCCGTACCCCTCGAACCTGACTGGGCACCGATCATGGAGTTTAGCTCCGCGGATACCTTTCAGCACTCACCCTTGGGTGACGTGCTAAACTCACTAAAATCTCTCTCCCTGTCGGGAGACTCTTGGCCGAACTATGTCCGGCTTGATTGGGAAGCGGACGATGAAGGAATTCGTTACCCACCCACCACCCACTTAATAGCCACTGTCGATGACTTAACCGACACGCTTGACTTCGACTCCGAAGACATCAACGGTATGGACGATGATGCCGGAGAAAGACGGGAACCACCGCCCTCAGGGTGCTGGACAACCACTTCATCATACGATATATATATATGGTGGACACACCCAAAGAAATCAATGGCGACGATGCAGCAGAGGATAATCCCCTCGAGAAGCAAACAAAGCACCGATGTCAGCGGCGCCGCTCTAAAGCCCTCCATAGCAAAATAAGTGATACCGGCACAAGAAAGAATAATACCCCGGACGATGCTAAAAATAACAATGACCCCGTAGGCTCAGCGATGGAGCAGGATGAGCCAGGGGACGGCGAACACAGCCCGGGGCCGCTGTCCGATCACAGCGATGCCGAAGACAAAACTTATAAACCTATCTCCGAAGAGGAGAACAATCCGGACGACGATGCGCACATCATCCCGGAAAAGCACTTAGAACAAGAGCACCTCCACAAAAGGCTTATTGCTACCGCGAGGAGCTTAGAGAAGCAGAAACAACAGCTTAAAGCCACGCAGGATATGCTCAACCACAGATAGAATAAAGTGCTCGACACTGACGAAATACATGGCGGTGATCGCCACACAAAGAGCTACCCAAAACGCAAGCTGTTGCCCGAATTCGACGATGAGGCTATTGCACCCAGTCCACCGAAAAACAATACGGCCGATCTCCCGGACCGACCACCCCGTTGTTGGGGAACGTAGTAATTTCAAAAAATTTCCTACGCACACACAAGATCATGGTGATGCATAGCAACGAGAGGGGAGAGTGTTGTCCACATACCCTCCTAGACCAAAAGCGGAAGCGTTAGCACAACGCGGTTGATGTAGTCGTACATCTTCACGATCTGACCGATCAAGTACCGAACGCACGGCACCTCCGAGTTCAGCACACGTTCAGCTCGATGATGTCCCTCGAACTCCGATCCAGCCGAGCTTTGAGGGAGAGTTCTATCAGCACGATGGCGTGGTGACGATGATGATGTTCTACCGACGCAGGGCTTCGCCTAAGCACCGCTACGATATTATCGAGGTGGATTATGGTGGAGGGGGGCACCGCACACGGCTAAGAGATCCAAGGGATCAATTGTTGTGTCTAGAGGTGCCCCCTGCCCCCGTATATAAAGGATCAAGGGGGGAGGCAGCCGGCCTAGGAGGAGGGCGCGCCAAGGGGGGAGTCCTACTCCCACCGGGAGTAGGACTCCTCCTTTCCTTGTTGGAGTAGGAGAGAAGGAAAGAGGGGGAGAGGAAGAAGGAAAAGGGGGCTGCACCCCTTGTTCAATTTGGACCAGAGGGGGGGGGGGCGCCTCCTTCCTTTTGGCCTCTCTCCTCTATTCCGGTATGGCCCAATAAGGCCCATATACTCCCCGGCGAATTCCAGTAACTCTCCGGTACTCCGATAAATACCCGAATCACTGGGAACCTTTCCGATATCCGAATATAGTCGTCCAATATATCGATCTTTACGTTTCTACCATTTCAAGACTCCTCGTCATGTCCCTGATCTCATCTGGGACTCCGAACTACCTTCGGTACACCAAAACACATAACTCATAATATAACCGTCATCGAACTTTAAGCGTGCGGACCCTACAGGTTCGAGAACTATGTAGACATGACCGAGACACGTCTCCGGTCAATAACCAATAGCGGAACCTGGATGCTCATATTGGCTCCCACATATTCTACGAAGATCTTTATTGGTCAAACCGCATAACAACATACGTTGTTCCCTTTGTCATCGGTATGTTACTTGCCCGAGATTCGATCGTCGGTATCTCAATACCTAGTTCAATCTCGTTGGCAAGTCTCTTTACTCGTTCCGTAATACATCATCCTGTAACTAACTCATTAGTTACAATGCTTGCAAGGCTTATAGTGATGTGCATTACCGAGACGGCCCAGAGATACCTCTCCGACAATCGGAGTGACAAATCCTAATCTCGAAATATGCCAACTCAACATGTACCTTCGGAGACACCTGTAAAGCTCCTTTATAATCACCCAGTTACGTTGTGACGTTTGGTAGCACACAAAGTGTTCCTCCGGTAAACGGGAGTTGCATAATCTCATAGTCATAGGTGTTGGGGAACGTAGTAATTTCAAAAAATTTCCTACGCACACGCAAGATCATGGTGATGCATAGCAACGAGAGGGGAGAGTGTTGTCTACGTATCCTCGTAGACCGAAGCGGAAGCATTGACGCAACATAGAGGAAGTAGTCGTACGTCTTCCCGGTCCAACCGATCCAAGCACCTCCGAGTTCTTGACACACGTACAGCTCGATGATGCACCCCGGGCTCCGATCCAGCAAAGCTTCGGGGAGGAGTTCCGTCAGCACGACGGCGTGGTGACGATCTTGATGTTCAACCGTCGCAGGGCTTCGCCTAAGCACCGCTACAATATGACCGAGGTGTAATATCATGGAGGGGGGCACCGCACACGGCTAGGGAACGATCACGAAGATCAACTTGTGTGTCTTTGGGGTGCCCCCCGCCCCCGTATATAAAGGAGCAAGGGGGGAGGCCGGCCGTCCCCTTGGGGCGCGCCAAGGAGGAGGAATCCTCCTCCTAGTAGGAGTAGGATTCCTCCTTTCCTACTCCTACTAGGAGGGGGAAGGAAGGGGGAGAGGGGGGAAGGAAAGGGGGGTGCCGCCCCCCTCCTAGTCCAATTCGGACCAGAGGGAGAGGGGGCGCGCGGCCCACCCTGGCCGCCCCTCTCTCTTCCCACCAAGGCCCATGTGGCCCATTAACTCTCCCGGGGGGTTCCGGTAACCCCCCCGGCACTCCGGTTTTCTCCGAAATCACCCGGAACAATTCCGGTGTCCGAATATAGTCGTCCAATATATCAATCTTTATGTCTCGACCATTTCGAGACTCCTCGTCATGTCCGTGATCACATCCGGGACTCCGAACAACTTCGGTACATCAAAACTTATAAACTCATAATAAAACTGTCATCGTAACTTTAAGCGTGCGGACCCTACGGTTCGAGAACAATGTAGACATGACCGAGACACATCTCCGGTCAATAACCAATAGCGGGACCTGGATGCCCATATTGGTTGCTACATATTCTACGAAGATCTTTATCGGTCAGACCGCATAACAACATACGTTGTTCCCTTTGTCATCGGTATGTTACTTGCCCGAGATTCGATCGTCGGTATCCAATACCTAGTTCAATCTTGTTACCGGCAAGTCTCTTTACTCGTTCCGTAATACATCATCTTGCAACTAACTCATTAGTTGCAATGCTTGCAAGGCTTAAGTGATGTGCATCACCGAGAGGGCCCAGAGATACCTCTCCGACATTCGGAGTGACAAATCCTAATCTCGAAATACGCCAACCCAACAAGTACCTTTGGAGACACCTGTAGAGCACCTTTATAATCACCCAGTTACGTTGTGACGTTTGGTAGCACACAAAGCGTTCCTCCGGTAAATGGGAGTTGCATAATCTCATAGTCATAGGAACATGTATAAGTCATGAAGAAAGCAATAGCAACATACTAAACGATCGGGTGCTAAGCTAACGGAATGGGTCATGTCAATCAAATCATTCAAATAATGATGTGATCTCGTTAATCAAATAACAACTCTTTGTCCATGGTTAGGAAACATAACCATCTTTGATTAACAAGCTAGTCAAGTAGAGGCATACTAGTGACACTCTGTTTGTCTATATATTCACACATGTATTATGCTTCCGGTTAATACAATTCTAGCATGAATAATAAACATTTATCATGATATAAGGAAATAAATAATAACTTTATTATTGCCTCTAGGGCATATTTCCTTCAGTCTCCCACTTGCACTAGAGTCAATAATCTAGATTACACAGTAATGATTCTAACACCCATGGAGTCTTGGTGTTGATCATGTTTTGCTCGTGGAAGAGGCTTAGTCAACGGGTTTGCAACATTCAGATCCATATGTATCTTGCAAATCTCTATGTCTCCCACCTAGACTAGATCCCGGATGGAATTGAAGCGTCTCTTGATGTGCTTGGTTCTCTTGTGAAATCTGGATTCCTTCGCTAAGGCAATTGCTCCAGTATTGTCACAAAAGATTTTCATTGGACCGGATGCACTAGGTATGACACCTAGATCAGATATGAACTCCTTCATCTAGACTCCTTCATTAGCTGCTTCCGAAGCAGCTATGTATTCTGCTTCACACGTAGATCCCGCCACGACGCTTTGTTTTGAACTGCACCAACTGACAGCTCCACCGTTTAATGTAAACACGTATCCGGTTTGCGATTTAGAATCGTCCGGATCAGTGTCAAAGCTTGCATCAACGTAACCATTTATGATGAGCTCTTTGTCACCTCCATATACGAGAAACATATCCTTAGTCCTTTTCAGGTACTTCAGGATGTTCTTAACCGCTGTCCAGTGATCCACTCCTGGATTACTTTGGTACCTCCCTACTAAACTTATAGCAAGGCACACATCAGGTCTGGTACACAACATTGCATACATGATAGAGCCTATGGCTGAAGCATAGGGAACATCTTTCATTTTCTCTCTATCTTCTGTAGTGGTTGGGCATTGAGTCTTACTCAACTTCACACCTTGCAATACCGGCAAGAACCCTTTCTTTGCTTGATCCATTTTGAACTTCTTCAAAACTTTGTCAAGGTATGTGCTTTGTGAAAGTCCAATTAAGCGTTTTGATCTATCTCTATAGATCTTAATGCCCAATATGTAAGCAGCTTCACCGAGGTCTTTCATTGAAAAACTTTTATTCAAGTATCCCTTTATGCTATCCAGAAATTCTATATTATTTCCAATCAATAATATGTCATCCACATATAATATTAGAAATGCTACAGAGCTCCCACTCACTTTCTTGTAAATACAGGCTTCTCCAAAAGTCTGTATAAACCCAAATGCTTTGATCGCACTATCAAAGTGTTTATTCCAACTCCGAGAGGCTTGCACCAGTCCATAAATGGATCGCTGGAGCTTGCACACTTTGTTAGCTCCCTTTGGATCGATAAAACCTTCTGGTTGCATCATATACAACTCTTCCTCCAGAAACCCATTCAGGAATGCAGTTTTTACATCCATTTGCCAAATTTCATAATCATAAAATGCGGCAATTGCTAACATGATTCGGACAGACTTAAGCATTGCTACGGGTGAGAAGGTCTCATCGTAGTCAATCCCTTGAACTTGTCGAAAACCTTTTGCAACAAGTCGAGCTTTGTAGACAGTAACATTACCGTCAGCGTCAGTCTTCTTCTTGAAGATCCATTTATTCTCAATTGCTTGCCGACCATCGGGCAAGTCAACCAAAGTCCATACTTTGTTCTCATACATGGATCCCATCTCAGATTTCATGGCTTCTAGCCATTTTGCGGAATCTGGGCTCACCATCGCTTCTTCATAGTTTGTAGGTCCATCATAATCTAGTAGCATGACTTCCAGAATAGGATTACCGTACCACTCTGGTGCGGATCTTACTCTGTTTGACCTACGAGGTTCTGTAGCAACTTGATCTGAAGTTCTATGATCATCATCAACAACTTCCTCACTAGTTGGTTTTGATGTCACAGAAACCGGTTCCCGTGATGTACTATTTTCCAACAAGGGAGCAGGTATAGTTACCTCATCAAGTTCTACTTTCCTCCCACTCACTTCTTTCGAGAGAAACTCCTTCTCTAGAAAGGATCCATTCTTAGCAACGAATGTCTTGCCTTCGGATCTGTGATAGAAGGTGTACCCAACTGTCTCCTTTGGGTATCCTATGAAGACACATTTCTCCGATTTGGGTTCGAGCTTATCAGGTTGAAGCTTTTTCACATAAGCATCGCAGCCCCAAACTTTAAGAAACGACAACTTTGGTTTCTTGCCAAACCATAGTTCATAAGGTGTCGTCTCAACGGATTTTGATGGTGCCCCATTTAATGTGAATGTGGCCGTCTCTAAAGCATAACCCCAAAACGATAGCGGTAAATCTATAAGAGACATCATAGATCGCACCATATCAAGTAAAGTACGATTACGACGTTCGGACACACCATTACGTTGTGGTGTTCCGGGTGGCGTGAGTTGCGAAACTATTCTGCATTGTTTCAAGTGTAGACCAAACTCGTAACTCAAATATTCTCCTCCACGATTAGATCGTAGAAACTTTATTTTCTTGTTACGATGCAACTTCACTCTGAAATTCTTTGAACTTTTCAAATGTTTCAGACTTATGCTTCATTAAGTAGATATACCCATATCTGCTTAAATCATCTGTGAAGGTGAGAAAATAACGATATCCTCCACGAGCCTCAACATTCATCGGACCACATACATCTGTATGTATGATTTCCAACAAATCTGTTGCTCTCTCCATAGTACCGGAGAACGGCGTTTTAGTCATCTTGGCCATGAGGCACGGTTCGCAAGTACCAAGTGATTCATAATCAAGTGGTTCCAAAAGTCCATCAGTATGGAGTTTCTTCATGCGCTTTACACCGATATGACCTAAACGGCAGTGCCACAAATAAGTTGCACTATCATTATCAACTCTGCATCTTTTGGCTTCAACATTATGAATATGTGTATCACTACTATCGAGATTCATCAAAAATAGACCACTCTTCAAGGGTGCATGACCATAAAAGATATTACTCATATAAATAGAACAACCATTATTCTCTGATTTAAATGAATAACCGTCTCGCATCAAACAAGATCCAGATATAATGTTCATGCTCAATGCTGGCACCAAATAACAATTATTTAGGTCTAATACTAATCCTGAAGGTAGATGTAGAGGTAGCGTGCCGACCGCGATCACACCGACTTTGGAACCATTTCCCATGCGCATCGTCACCTCGTCCTTTGCTAGTGTTCGCTTAATCCGTAGTCCCTGTTTCGAGTTGCAAATATTAGCAACAGAACCAGTATCAAATACCCAGGTGCTACTAGGAGCTCTAGTAAGGTACACATCAATAACATGTATATCACATATACCTTTGTTCACCTTGCCATCCTTCTTATCCGCCAAATACTTGGGGCAGTTCCGCTTCCAGTGACCAGTCTGCTTGCAGTAGAAGCACTCAGTTTCAGGCTTGGGTCCAGACTTGGGTTTCTTCTCTTGAGCAGCAACTTGCTTGCTGTTCTTCTTGAAGTTCCCCTTCTTCTTCCCTTTGCTCTTTTTCTTGAAACTAGTGGTCTTGTTGACCATCAACACTTGATGCTCCTTCTTGATTTCTACCTCCGCAGCCTTTAGCATTGCGAAGAGCTCGGGAATTGTCTTATCCATCCCTTGCATATTATAGTTCATCACGAAGCTTTTGTAGCTTGGTGGAAGTGATTGGAGAATTCTGTCAATGACGCTATCATCCGGAAGAGTAACTCCCAGTTGAATCAAGTGATTACAATACCCAGACATCTTGAGTATATGCTCACTGATGGAACTATTCTCCTCCATCTTGCAGCTATAGAACTTATTGGAGACTTCATATCTCTCAATCCGGGCATTCTTCTGAAATATTAACTTCAACTCCTGGAACATCTCATATGCTCCATGACGTTCAAAACGTCGTTGAAGTCCCGGTTCTAAGCCGTAAAGCATGGCACATTGAACTATTGAGTAGTCATCAGCTTTGCTCTGCCAGACGTTCTTAACGTCGTCAGTTGCATCAGCAGCAGGCCTGGCACCCAGCGGTGCTTCCAGGACGTAATTTTTCTGTGCAGCAATGAGGATAATCCTCAAGTTACGGACCCAGTCCGCGTAGTTGCTACCATCATCTTTCAACTTTGCTTTCTCAATGAACGCATTAAAATTCAACGGAACAACAGCACGGGCCATCTATCTACAATCAACATAGACAAGCAATATACTATCAGGTACTAAGTTCATGATAAATTTAAGTTCAATTAATCATATTACTTAAGAACTCCCACTTAGATAGACATCCCTCTAGTCCTCTAAGTGATCACGTGATCCAAATTCAACTAAACCATAACCGATCATCACGTGAAATGGATTAGTTTTCAATGGTGAACATCTCATGTTGATCATATCTACTATATGATTCACGCTCGACCTTTCGGTCTCCGTGTTCCGAGGCCATATCTGCATATGCTAGGCTCGTCAAGTTTAATCCGAGTATTCTGCGTGTGCAAAACTGGCTTGCACCCGTTGTAGATGGACGTAGAGCTTATCACACCCGATCATCACGTGGTGTCTGGGCACGACGAACTTTGGCAACGGTGCATACTCAGGGAGAACACTTCTTGATAATTAGTGAGGGATCATCTTAAAATGCTACCGTCAATCAAAGCAAGGTAAGATGCATAAAAGATAAACATGACATGCAATCAATATAAGTGATATGATATGGCCATCATCATCTTGTGCTTGTGATCTCCATCTCCGAAGCACCGTCATGATCACCATCGTCACCGGCGCGACACCTTGATCTCCATCGTAGCATCGTTGTCGTCTCGCCAATCTTATGCTTCTACGACTATCGCTACCGCTTAGTGATAGAGTAAAGCATGACAGGGCGATTGCATTGCATAAATAAAGCGACAACCATATGGCTCCTGCCAGCTGCCGATAACTCGGTTACAAAACATGATCATCTCATACAATAAAATTTAGCATCATGCCTTGACCATATCACATCACAACATGCCCTGCAAAAACAAGTTAGACGTCCTCTACTTTGTTGTTGCAAGTTTTACGTGGCTGCTACGGGCTTAAGCAAGAACCAATCTCACCTACGCATCAAAACCACAACGATAGTTTGTCAAGTTGGTGCTATTTTAACCTTCGCAAGGACCGGGCGTAGCCACACTCGGTTCAACTAAAGTTGGAGAAACTGACACCCGCTAGTCACCTGTGTGCATAGCACGGCGGTAAAACCAGTCTCGCGTAAGCGTATGCGTAATGTCGGTCCAATATATCAATCTTTATGTCTCGACCATTTCGAGACTCCTCGTCATGTCCGTGATCACATCCGGAACTCCGAACAACTTCGGTACATCAAAACTTATAAACTCATAATAAAACTGTCATCGTAACTTTAAGCATGCGGACCCTACGGTTCAAGAACAATGTAGACATGACCGAGACACGTCTCCGATCAATAACCAATAGAGGGACCTGGATGCCCATATTGGTTCCTACATATTCTACGAAGATCTTTATCGGTCAGACCGCATAACAACATGCATTGTTCCCTTTGTCATCGGTATGTTACTTGCCCGAGATTCGATCGTCGGTATCCAATACCTAGTTCAATCTCGTTACCGGCAAGTCTCTTTACTCGTACCGTAATACATCATCTTGCAACTAACTCATTAGTTGCAATGCTTGCAAGGCTTAAGTGATGTGCATCACCGAGAGGGCCCAGAGATACCTCTCTGACATTCGGAGTGACAAATCCTAATCTCGAAATACGCCAACCCAACAAGTACCTTTGGAGACACCTGTAGAGCACCTTTATAATCACCCAGTTACGTTGTGACGTTTGCTAGCACACAAAGTGTTCCTCCGGTAAACGGGAGTTGCATAATCTCATAGTCATAGGAACATGTATAAGTCATGAAGAAAGCAATAGCAACATACTAAACGATCGGGTGCTAAGCTAACGGAATGGGTCATGTCAATCAGATCATTCAACTAATGATGTGATCTCGTTAATCAAATAACAACTCTTTGTCCATGGTTAGGAAACATAACCATCTTTGATTAACAAGCTAGTCAAGTAGAGGCATACTAGTGGCACTCTGTTTGTCTATATATTCACACATGTATTATGTTTCGGGTTAATACAATTCTAGCATGAATAATAAACATTTATCATGATATAAGGAAATAAATAATAACTTTATTATTGCCTCTAGGGCATATTTCCTTCAATAGGAACATGTATAAGTCATGAAGAAAGCAATAGCAACATACTAAACGATCAAGTACTAAGCTAACGGAATGGGTCAAGTCAATCACATCATTCTCCTAATGATGTGATCCCGTTAATCAAATGACAACTCATGTCTATGGTTAGGAAACTTAAGCATCTTTGATTAACAATCTAGTCAAGTAGAGGCATACTAGTGACACTATGTTTTGTCTATGTATTCACACATGTATTATGTTTCCGGTTAATACAATTCTAGCATGAATAATAAACATTTATCATGAAATAAGGAAATAAATAATAACTTTATTATTGCCTCTAGGGCATATTTCCTTCAGTCTCCCACTTGCACTAGAGTCAATAATCTAGTTCACATCTCCATGTGATTTAACACCAATATTCACATCTATATATGATTAACACCCATAGTTCACATCGTTATGTGACCAACACCCAAAGGGTTTACTAGAGTCAATAATCAAGTTGACATTGCTATGTGATTAACACCCAAAGAGTACTAAGGTGTGATCATTTTTTGCTCATGAGAGAAGTTTAGTCAACGGGTCTGTCACATTCAGAGCCATATGTATTTTGCAAAAATATTCTATATCTACAATGCTCTGTACGGAGCTACTCTAGCTAATTGCTCCCACTTTCAATATGTATCTAGATTGAGACTTAGAGTCATCTGGATTAGTGTCAAATCTTGCATCGACGTAACCCTTTACGACGAACCTCTTGTCACCTCCATAATCGAGAAAACATATCATTATTCCACTAAGGATAATTTTGACCAATGTCCAATGATCTACTCCTAGATCACCATTGTACTCCCTTGCCAAACCAGGGCATAGTATACAATAGGTCTGGTCCATAGCATGGCATACTTTTATAGAACCTATGACTGAGGCATAGGGAATGACTTTCAATCTCTTTCTATTTTCTGCCGTGGTCGAGATTTGAGTCTTACTCAATTTCATACCTTTGCAACATAGGCAAGAACTCTTTCTTTGACTGTTCCATTTTGAACTACTTCAAAATCTTGTCAAGGTATGTACTCATTGAAAATCTTATCAAGCGTCTTGATCTATCTCAATAGATCTTGATGCTCAATATGTAAGTAGCTTTATTGAGGTCTTTCTTTGAAGAAATCCTTTTAAACACTCCTTTATGCTTTCCAGAAAATTCTACATCATTTCTGATCAACAATATGTCACTCAGATATATTTATCAGAAAGGCTGTAGTGCTCCCACTCACTTTCTTGTAAATACAGGCTTCACCGCAAGTCCATATAAAACCATATGCTTTGATCAACTCATCAAAGCGTATATTCCAACTCCGAGATGCTTGCACCAGTCCATAGATGGACCGCTGGAGCTTGCAGATTTTGTTAGCACCTTTCGAATTGACAAAACCTTCTGGTTGCATAATATACAATTCTTCTTTAATAAATCCATTAAGGAATGTAGTTTTGACATCCATTTGCCAAATTTCATAAAATGCGGCAATTGCTAACATGATTCGGACAGACTTTTAAGCATCGACACGAGTGAGAAAATCTCATTGTATTCAACACCTTGAACTTGTCGAAAAAAATTTTGCGACAAGTCGAGCTTTGTAGATAGTAACACTACTATCAGCGTCTGTCTTCCTCTTGAAGATCCATTTATTTTCTATGGCTTGCCGATCATCGGGAAAGTCAATCAATGTCCACACTTTGTTCTCATACATGGATCCCATCTCAGATTTCATGGCCTCAAGCCATTTCGTGGAATCTGGGCTCATCATCGCTTCCTCATAGTTCGTAGGTTCATCATGGTCTAGTAACATGACTTCCAGAATGGAATTACTGTACCACTTTGGTGTGGATCTCACTCTGGTCGACCTACGAGGTTTGGTAGTAATTTGATCTGAAGTTTCATGATCAATATCATTAGCTTCCTCACTAATTGGTGTAGGTGTCACAGAAATAGATTTATGTGATGAACTACTTTCCAATAAGGGAGCAGGTACAGTTACCTCATCAAGTTCTACTTTCGTCCCAGTCACTTCTTTTGAGAGAAACTCCTTCTCTAGAAAGGATCCATTCTTAGCGATGAATGTTTTGCCTTCGGATCTGTGATAGAAGGTGTATCCAACAGTTTCCTTTGAGTATTCTATGAAGACGCACTTCTCCGATTTGGGTTCGAGCTTATCAGGTTGAAACCTTTTTCACATAAGCATCGCAACTCCAAACTTTAAGAAACAATAGCTTAGGTTTATTGCCAAACCATAGTTCATACGGTGTCGTCTCAACGGATTTAGATGGTGCCCTATTTTAACGTGAATGCAACTATCTCTAATGCATAACCCTAAAACGATATTGGTAAATCGGTAAGAGACATCATTGATTGCACCATATCAAATAAAGTGCGGTTATGACGTTCGGACACACCGTTCCACTGTGGTGTTCCAGGTGGCATGACTTTGTGAAACTATTCCACATTATTTTAACTGAAGGCCAAACTCGTAACTCAAATATTCATCTCTACGATCAGATCGTAGAAACTTTATTTTCTTGTTATGATGATTTTCCACTTCACTCTGAAATTCTTTGAACCTTTCAACTATTTCAGACTTATGTTTCATCAAGTAGATATACCCATATCTGCTCAAATCATCTGTGAAGGTCAGAAAATAACGTTACCCGCCACGAGCCTTAATACTCATTGGTCGGCATACATCAGTATGTATTGTTTCCAACAAGTCAATAGCTCGTTCCATTGTTCCGGAGAATGGAGTTTTTAGTCATCTTGGCCAAGAGGCACGGTTCGCAAGTATCAAATGATTCATAACCAAGTGATTCCGCAAATCCATCTTTATGGAGGTTCTTCATGCGCTATACACCGATATGACCCAAACGGCAGTGCCACAAATAAGTTGCACTATCATTATTAACTTTGCATCTTTTGGCATCAATATTATGAACATATGTATAATTACGATCGAGATCCAACAAACTATTTTCATTGGGTGTATGACCATTGAAGGTTTTATTAATGTAAAAAGAACAAAAATTATTCTTTGACTTTAAATGAATAACCATATTGCAATAAACATGATCAAATCATATTCATGCTCAGTGCAGATGCCAAATAATATTTATTTAGGTTTAACACTAATCCTGAAAGTATAGGGAGTGTGTGATGATGATCATATCAATCTTGGAACTACTTCCAACACTCATTGTCACTTCCCCTTCAACTAGTCTCTATTTATTCTGTAACTCCTGTTTTGAGTTACTAATCTTAGCAACCGAACAAGTATCAAATACTCAGGGGCTACTATAAACACTAGTAAGGCACACATCAATAACCTGTATATCAAATATACCCTTGTTCACTTTGCCATCCTTCTTATCCACCAAATATTCAGGGCATTTCCGCTTCCAGTGACCACTTCCTTTGCAGTGTAAGCACTCAGTTTCAGGCTTTGGTCCAGCTTTGGGCTTCTTCGCGGGAGTTACAACTTGCTTTTCATTCTACTTGAAGTTCCCTTTCTTTCCCTTTGCCCTTTTCTTGAAACTTGTGGTCTTGTCAATCATCAACACTTGATGCTCTTTTCTTGATTTCTACCTTCGTCGATTTCAACATCACGAAGAGCTCGGGAATCGTTTTCGTCATCCCTTGCATACTATAGTTCATCATGAAGTTCTAGTAACTTGGTGATGGTGACTAGAGAACTCTGTCAATCACTATCTTATCTGGAAGATTAACTCCCACTTGATTCAAGCGATTGTAGCACCTAGACAATCTGAGCACAGGCTCACTAGTTGAGCAATTCTCCTCCATCTTTTAGCTATAGAACTTGTTGGAGACTTCATATCTCTCAACTCGGGTATTTGCTTGAAATATTAACTTCAACTCCTAGAACATCTCATATGGTCCATGATGTTCAAAATGTCTTTGAAGTCCCGATTCTAAGCCGTTCAAGCATGGTGCACTAAACTATCAAGTAGTCATCATATAGAGCTTGCCAAACGTTCATAACGTCTGCATCTGCTCCTGCAATAGGTCTGTCACCTAGCGGTGCATCAAGGACATAATTCTTCTGTGCAGCAATGAGGATAAACCTTAGATCACGGATCCAATCTGCATCATTGCTACTAACATCTTTCAACATAGTTTTTCTCTAGGAACATATCAAAAATAAACATAGGGAAGCAACAACGCGAGCTATTGAGCTACAACATAATTTGCAAAATACTATCAGGACCAAGTTCATGATAAATTAAAGTTCAATTAATCATATTACTTAATAACTCCCACTTAGATAGACATCCCTCTAATCATCTAAGTGATCACATGATCCAAATCAACTAAACCATGTCTGATCATCACGTGAGATGGAGTAGTTTTCAATGGTGAACATCACTATGTTGATCATATCTACTATATGATTCACGCTCGACCTTTCGGTCTCAGTGTTCCGAGGTCATATCTATATATGCTAGGCTCGTGAAGTTTAACCTGAGTATTCCAGGTGTGCAACTGTTTTGCACCCGTTGTATTGGAACGTAGAGCCTATCACACCCAATTATCACGTGGTGTCTCAGCACGAAGAACTTTCGCAATGGTGCATACTCAGGGAGAACACATATACCTTGAAATTTAGTGAGAGATCATCTTATAATGCTACCGTCAATCAAAGCAAAATAAGATGCATAAAGGATAAACATCACATGCAATCTATATAAGTGATATGATATGGCCATCATCATCTTGTGCTTGTGATCACCATCTCCGAAGCACCGTCATGATCACCATTGTCACTGGCGCGACACCTTGATTTTCATCGTAGCAACATTGTCGTTTCGCCACCTATTGCTTCTATGACTATTGCTACCGCTTAGTGATAAGGTAAAGCAATTACAGGGCGATTGCATTGTATACAATAAAGCGACCATATGGCTCCTACCAGTTGCCGATAACTTGGTTACAAAACATGATCATCTCATACAATAAAATATAGCATCATGTCCTGACCATATCACATCACAACATGCCCTGCAAAAACAAGTTAGATGTCCTTTACTTTGTTGTTGCAAGTTTTACGTGGCTGCTACGGGCTGATAAAGAACCGTTCTTACCTACGCATCAAAACCACAATGGTAGTTCGTCCAGTTAGTGATGTTTTAACCTTCTCAAGGACCGGGCGTAGCCACACTTGGTTCAACTAAAGTTGGAGAAACTGTCACCCGCCAGCTACCTGTGTGCAAAGCACGTCGGTAGAACCAGTCTCGCGTAAGCGTATGCGCAATGTCGGTCCGGGCCGCTTCATCCAACAATACCGCCGAACCAAAGTATGACATGCTGGTAAGTAGTATGACTTGTGTCGCCCACAACTCACTTGTGTTCTACTCGTGCATATAACATCTACGCATAAAACCTGGCTCTGATACCACTGTTAGGGAACGTAGTAATTTCAAAAAAATTCCTACGCACACGCAAGATCATGGTGATGCATAGCAACGAGAGGGGAAAGTGTTGTCCATGTACCCTCGTACACCGAAAGTGGAAGCATTAGCACAACGCGGTTGATGTAGTCGTACGTCTTCACGATCCGACCGATCAAGTACCGAATGCACGGCACCTCCGAGTTCAGCACACGGTCAGCTTGATGATGTCCCTCGAACTCCGATCCACCCGAGCTTTGAGGGAGAGTTTTGTCAGCATGACAGCGTGTTGACAATGATGATGTTCTACCGACGTAGGGCTTCGCCTAAGCACCTCTACAATATTATCAAGGTGGATTATGGTGGAGGGGGCACCGCACACGGCTAAGAGATCCAAGGGATCAATTGTTGTGTCTAGAGGTGCCCCCCTGCCCCTGTATATAAAGAAGTAAGGGGGGAGGCGGCCGGCCTAGGAGGAGGGCGCGCCAAGGGGGGAGTCCTACTCCCACCGGGAGTAGGACTCCTCCTTTCCTTGTTGGAGTAGGAGAGAAGGAAAGAGGGGGAGAGGAAGAAGGAAAAGGGGGCTGCACCCCTTGTCCAATTCTGACCAGAGGGGGGAGGGGCGCCTCCTTCCTTTTGGCCTCTCTCCTCTATTCCCATATGGCCCAATAAGGCCCATATACTCCCCGACGAATTCCCGTAACTCTCCGGTACTCCGATAAATACCCGAATCACTCGGAACCTTTCCGATATCCGAATATAGTCGTCCAATATATCGAACTTTACGTCTTGACCATTTCGAGACTCCTCGTCATGTCCCCGATCTCATCCGGGACTCCGAACTACCTTCGGTACATCAAAACACATAACTCATAATATAACCGTCATCGAACTTTAAGCGTGCGAACCCTACGGGTTCGAGAACTATGTAGACATGACCGAGACACGTCTCCGGTCAATAACAAATAGCGGAACCTGGATGCTCATATTGGCTCCCACATATTCTACGAAGATCTTTATCGGTCAAACCGCATAACAACATACGTTGTTCCCTTTGTCATCGGTATGTTACTTGCCCGAGATTCGATCGTCGGTATCTCAATACCTAGTTCAATCTCGTTACCGACAAGTCTCTTTACTCGTTCCGTAATACATCATCCTGGAACTAACTCATTAGTTACAATGCTTGCAAGGCTTATAGTGATGTGCATTATCGAGAGGGCCTAGAGATACCTCTCCGACAATCGGAGTGACAAATCCTAAACTCGAAATACGCCAACTCAACATGTACCTTCGGAGACACCTGTAGAGCTCCTTTATAATCACCCAGTTACGTTGTGATGTTTGGTAGCACACAAAGTGTTCCTCCGGTAAACGGGAGTTGCATAATCTCATAGTCATAGGAACATGTATAAGTCATGAAGAAAGCACTAGCAACATACTAAATGATCAAGTGCTAAGCTAACGGAATGGGTCAAGTCAATCACATCATTCTCCTAATGATGTGATCCCGTTAATCAAATGACAACTCATGTCTATGGTTAGGAAACTTAAGCATCTTTGATTAACGAGCTAGTCAAGTAGAGGCATACTAGTGACACTATGTTTTTTCTATGTATTCACACATGTATTATGTTTCCGGTTAATACAATTCTAGCATGAATAATAAACATTTATCATGAAATAAGAAAATAAATAATAACTTTATTATTGCCTCTAGGGCATATTTCCTTCACCCATGGCCGAGACAGAGCGGCTAATGACGCTGCACACAAGTCAGCACACGATCTATGTGAGCACCTGGACAAAAGAGTTGATGTGGCCAGGTCCATCTATGGATCTAGAAAACGTGTTCCTATGCAGGATCACAGCCACCAGACCGACTATGCAGATCAACTACCAACTCGGAATCAATATCAAACACTACAGCCATCGGACCCATGCCACGACACATCCAAGTACAGGGGTGCCGTACACCCCCTGTGCTTCACCGATGAGGTGATGGAGCATGAATTTCCAGAAGGGTTTAAACCCATGAACATCAAGGCATATGACGGAACGATAGACCCTGCAGTCTGGATGGGACTACAAAGGTGAAAAGACAGGATGTATTCCGACGAAATGCCTTGGACCCATTCATTTGAAATAGCTTCCTCGCTTCGCAGTTCGATACCCATTGAAACTATGGATACGATAGACTCGAGAGGGGTAAAGGGTTACTTTATTTGGGCTGCTAAGTCTTTCTTGTTGATTTTGGAAATAAAGAGGACCTTCTTAATCCTTCGTGCTCCACACCCGCCTCACTGGACCTATCCATTCGAGCTCTCTCCTCTAATCCCAACTCGACACGGCTGGACGACGACGCCTGTTCACTTATAACGAAATCACACGTTAAGCCTGATGAATTCATCTACAATTTATGGATTTGTCGGTTTGGCAAGGCAGAACCAGGGCCCTTCCATTAAGGTTATATTATAGTTTCGATAGGAGAGATGCAGACCAGATAGGAATGCAAGAATACTCTGTAAATTGTTTATTAATCGGTTTAGTCTGTGGAAGAGAAGTCTCGATCTAGAGGATTGCCCCCCAGACTGACCTAGTTGTCCTTGACTTGCTTCGGAAAGAAAAGACCTAGTACTTGTTTACCTTGACCATGGCTACTTTCCCGCCGCCTTTCCTTCTATACTTTTCCTATGTGCTGTCCCAGGCATCCCTTGTCAAGCTACATATCCCTACGAAAAAGCAAGCCTATTACTACGTGTTTTCCTCTATTGGCAAATACGCATATACTGACCTACTCACGTGCATATCTTGCATAAATCCTTCCCCTAAAAAAACAAACTAGCCCGTATCTTCCTAGTCCTTGTTGCCAGCCCTACTCGCTTTACTCGACTATTTAGAAAAAGCTACTACTTGAATGCATACTTTTACTATTATTTAAAGAAAAAACAAAAACTATTTCTGAGTTTATGCCCCACCAACAGAGCAAAAGAACGCTTAAATGAGGAACTAGAATATGAAAGTGCAAAATATCCTAACGAACAAAGAAAGCACTATATCTCATTTTTAAAATCTGGTAAAAATTCTTCAACCTAACTCAACACAACTATATTTCGACTGTATATGTATGTTTGTAACGTGACACAAAACCATCTTAAGATTAGACAGTTATCAATCAGCAAACGCATTGACCACATGCAAAAAATCAAGACGGATCTCCTTAGAGCGGAATCTTCATTGTAATTTGATTAGCCAACCCTCCCTCGAGTCGTATGCTTTCTGATCACTCTCCTATGATGGTTACTTTTCTTTCAAACATTACGTCGTTGCAGGTCCTCGCCCTTCAGGTTGAAGGAGATGTGTACTCGACTTCCTTTAAGTAAGTGGTGGCCCATAATAGTAGAGATGTATAACAACAGTAGCTTAACCAAAGGGATAGACTTGAACTCTTCCACACCCCCTTGCCAGAGGTTTTAAGGGAACAACCTTTTGGGGATACCAATTCCACCCATTCGCAGCAAAGGAACTAGCACTTTCTTAAGCTTTCCACCGTTCTTGCTTCTATTCACATCCATGTGGCTCGTGGAGACGATCTCCACGCCATCAAATACCTACCCCTCAAGTTGAAAGGACCAGCTCGACACTGGTTGAAAAGCCTCTCCGAAAATTCCATTGGAAGTTGGGAGGAACTCGAGGACGCTTTCAGGGCTAATTTTCAAGGGACATATGTCTGACCTCTGGATGCAGACGATTTAAGTCACATAATCCAACAACCTGGAGAGTCGGCCCGTAAGATTTGGAACAGATTTCTCACGAAGAAGAACCAAATCGTCGACTGTCCGGACGCTGAAGCCCTAGCAGCTTTCAAACACAGTATCCGGGACGAATGGCTTGCCAGACACCTCGGCTAGGAAAAGCCAAGGACAATGGCAGCCCTAACAACTCTTATGACCCGCTTTTGCACGGGCGAGGACAGTTGGTTGGCCCGCAGCGGCACCAGCGATCCAGGCACATCTGAAATCAGGGATGGCAATGGAAAGCCGCGACGCAATAAAAATAAGCGTCGAAATAATGAAGACAACCCAGACAATACAGCGGTAAAAGCCG
Organism: Triticum aestivum; assembly: GCF_018294505.1. Lineage (NCBI taxonomy): Eukaryota > Viridiplantae > Streptophyta > Magnoliopsida > Poales > Poaceae > Triticum > Triticum aestivum. Next base: position 395,052,296 of record NC_057795.1, on the reverse strand, counting down.
GATTCAGGGGCTCCAGACCTAGTCAATGGAAAAAGCCATTTGAAGGCAACATAGATGGTCCGTCTAGTCTAAATAAAATTCTAGACAGGTCCTGCCAAATTCATGGCACCCCCGAGAAACCTGCGAATCACACCAACAGAGAATGCTGGGTCTTCAAGTAGGCCGGCAAGCTAAACTCCGAACACAAGGGGAGGGAGCCGCCAAGCGAAGACGAGGACGAACCTAGCCAGCCGAACACAGCGGGACAGAAAAAATTTCCACCAGAGGTCAAAACAGTAAACATGATTTACGCCATCCACATACCAAAGAGGAAGCGCCTACACGCACTCCGAGATGTATACGCTGTGGAACCAGTCGCCCGCAAATTCAATCCATGGTCGGCCTGCCCGATCACCTTCAATCACAGGGATCATCCGACTAGTATCCGGCATGGAGGTTCGGCCGCCTTGGTACTCGACCCAATAATTGACGGATACCATCTCACCCGAGTCCTCATGGACGGCGGCAGTAGTCTTAATCTGATATATCAGGACACTGTCCGCAAGATGGGATAGACCCGTCGAGAATGAACCAAAGTAGTACTACCTTTAAAGGAGTAATACCAGGCGTAGAGGCCCGCTTCACGGGCTCTTTGACGTTAGAGGTTGTATTCGGCTCTCCCGACAACTTTCGAAGCGAAGAACTAATCTTCGACATTGTCCCGTTCCGGAGCGGCTACCATGCACTACTCGGAAGAACGGCCTTCGCTCATTTCAACGTAGTACCGCATTACGCTTATCTTAAACTTAATATGCCTGGTCCACGCGACGTCATCACAATCAGCGGAAACACAGAGCATTCTCTTCGCGCGGAAGACTACGTGGCGGCTCTAGCAGCCGAACCACTGAACGACCTCTTCAACCCGAGTAACTGATCGGTCCTCGAGACCACGGACATGGCTAGACGTGTTCGGCGCACCACTAGTTGTGCAACCCTGATAAACCTGAGCTTAATTAATGGTTACACCCCATATGTGGTGCTAGGGGCTGCCCGCACAAGGCCCATAGTTCGGCCCGAATGCATTTACACTCAAGATATCAAATTTTCACAGTTTATTAAGATTGAACGACTTTACGCACGGTCACACCAGATTCTTTCACCTGGGTTTTTTATTTCTTTTTACAGATGACCATTGTACTATACCCTTCCAGGATACGGCACAACGGAGACAAAGGCGCGGACGTGCAGCAGAGCCACATTACAAGGTTTCTTTTTAGATTAAGACCCTGTGTAAACCTTTTTTATTGTCTCTTGTTGGCTCACACCCTCCTGGCACTTAAAATGACCAAGAGGGATAGCGGCGTTGTTGGCAAGCTTATTATTTGCCGATCTAAAATAGATGTTACAAGGGCAGCAACCAATGTGTTTTTGGGATCTATGATCTCACCACAGCTGCTCTTTCGTCACGCCAGATTAATGCACATACCTGGAAATTCAGGGCTCATTATCGAGGGCGGTGCTCAGCCCAGTATATGTTGTAAAGTCTGAATACCTTCGGGAGTGTTCGGCATTGCGAGTTTGGCCTTATATGCATCAACTCCGAATCATATCTTTGGTCATTAGTTGGGTTTGCCCGGCTCCCGTGTTTTGCTACCTTACGTTCCGCTCTATCGGCTAAGGTGGCACCGGGAGAACTACTGCGATTATGCCCTGGTTCATCTGGATGAGCACCTCAGTAGAGAAAGCCGAAAATTGACTGTCATAATAAAGCGCCAGACTGGTCAACCACTCGATGACTCAGCGGAATCTTCACGATTCCTACGCATTAACGAAGGACCGGTTTCCCGGTCACGTATGTACATGCACCGTATTTGGACGAGCGTGGATATACCAGGGGCTATATAGTAGCCCCACCATCAAACTCCTATGGCTAAGTGAAAGTGTTAAAGCTATATAGTCCGATTGCCTCGTTCACCGCACTACCGCCTCCTTAACGGACCTAGACATTGGATCAAGTGTGATTACGCGCTTTGCCGAACACCCCTGCATTATATGCGTGGGGGCTGAAGCCGACGACTGCAAACTTTCAGGTTATATACATACATACATAAACGGCCGCACAGGAGGCACTACAATACTTTATGGGCAAAAGTATAAATATAGCCTTTATTATCAAAAGCATTGTTTTTACAATCAAAATACATGTCACTAGAACATGGTATTCTTTGAGCACTAAGCCTCTATTAAACGGTCACCTTCTAGGACTTCTTCAAAATAGTGCTCGGGCGAGTTCTGACCCCCGGGCGGGCCCCTGGTTGCAATATCGGTGGCCTCCATCTTCGCCCAATATGTCTTAACACGGGCAAGAGCCATCCCTGCACCCTCTATGCACGCCGACCTCTTGACAACGTCGATATGCGGCACAACACGAAGAAATCGTTGCACCAAACCAAAATAACTATCCGGGATCGACTCCTTCGGCCACAGATGATCCACGACAGCCTTCATGGCAAGCCCGGACAACCTATGGAGCTCGGCCCACTCGGCCATTTGCTCATTCAACAGCAGCGGACGCTTTGGAGCACCGAACTGCGACCAGAACAATCTTTCCACCTCATGACCTTCTCAGTCCTTGAAATACTGTGTTGCGTCAGCAGCACTCTTTGCCAAATCCAAGAATGCGTCTGAAGAACTCCACAATTGGTCAAGTGGGGCATACTTCGGATCACTAAACTTCGTTCGCAATAAAAAGGGCTTCCCAACCGCGATATCACTGGCTTGCCGAAGCTCCTCCCGCGCCGCTCTGACTTCAGAGCGAGTCTCCTTGGCTGCTTGCAAGGCCTTCTTTAGGTCAGCCGTTTTCGTTTGGTTTTCCCTTTCGAGAAGCTCATACCGGCTGGCGGCATTTTGCAGCTCAAGAGTCATGTTGGCTATTTTATCCTCACTTTGGTGATGAGCAGCCTGTTCGGCTTTTAATTCTTCAGCTGCCTTCAGGGCGTCCGCATCACTTCTACCCGATGGGTCTCCACGGCGGCAGCTCCATTTGCAGTCAAAGCATATTATAAATCTTAGCATCATGCTCTTATTAATATTTGTTGACCACCCAAATGTACATACCCTATGCCTTGTCAAGCCGTTTGTTCACAACCGTGATGTCCGCATCCGCCATGTCAAGTTGCCGCCTCAGTTCGGCAAATTCAGCAGTCCGGTCAGCCGCCAGATCTGCAGCCGCCTGCGTACAAAATCAAGTGCTATCATTACCTAAGACTATGATCCTCTGGTCGCCTCGTCCAGATGGCAATTAGAGTCTCAGGGGCTACTATCTACACAAAGCACACCTTGCATGTACGGTACAATCAAAAATATATATCACTTTGCGTACCTCAAAGCCTCTTAGCAGGCTCATAAAAGCTTCATTCAACCCGCTCTTTGTGGATGGAATCATCTCTACCACCGTACCCATTAAGCTACGATGTGCCTCTGAGATATCCGCTTGCTGTAGAAGACCCATCAATGTGTCTGGTTGTACACCGAGTGATCCCGGGCATTTTCTGTTGGTCTCCCTAGGAGCCGTGAACCCCGGACTTTGAGCGGCCAAAGACTTACCTTCTGGCCTTTGCGGATCGGGAGAGACCCTCCAGGACGACACCTCAGGGTCGTCCGCCTCATGAGGCGAGGAAGTGAGAGGAGGCGTTTTGCTCTCCATCATCTTCGGAAGAAGAACCCCCAGGGACGAACATTGTTGAGGAGGGCTATGAGCCGGACTGCAAAACATATGTCTCGGTTGTTATTCTCAGGAAAAGAACGGGGCATGCTTACTAAAGTACCTTTGTTCACTTATGGCTCGGTTGACGGCTGGCCCCCTTGTGGGCGCTGTACGGTAAGGTTGCCCTCCGAGGCAGGCCCCCTGATGCAGGTTTCTTCCCTTGTTTGGAGACCTCTGCTTCCAAATCTTCAGGGGCGCTCCTTTTCTTCCCGTGGGGAGAAGGGATGCTAGAATCTCATCCCCGTTCACCCTCTGGCACGGGGTACTAATTCCCCCGGTGAGGATGCGTAACGTACCTCCAGCATGAAGTATGCTATCGGCTTCCCTATTCCCCTGTCCTCCCCTGACGGCCCTTGATAAGGTGCCCGAGCCAGCATCCTGGTTAGTACAGGATTCGGCGAGTCTTCGGGAAGAGGGGCCGAACACCTGATCCTCTCTGCCTTTCTTATCCAGTCCTGGCCGAGGGTGGTTATTCAGAATAATGTTGTGAATATAATGACAACATGTTCGGTCACGGAATTACTTACTAGGGTATCTGGACGGTTGCAATTGAGGCCCGCATCCTCTATTGTGTCCGGACACTATTCGTGATCCAAAGAATAATCGATACATCCCTTCGAGCGTCACGCCGAAGAAGTGTTGAATGGTTCGCGGTCCTTCCGGGTTGAACTCCCACATACAGAGAGATCGACGTTGGCATGGCAGGACCCGACGAACTAACATTACTTGCATTACTTTGACAAGACTGATATCCCTCTTGAGGAGATCTCGAATGCGACTTTGCAATGTCAGCACGTCATTAACCGGTCCCCAGTCCAGCCCCTTGTTGACCCATGAGGAAAGTTGTGGCAGAGGGGCAGAGCAGAAGGCCGGGGCGGCCGCCCACTTTGTACCTCGGGGTGTTGTGATATAAAACCACTCCCGTTGCCATAGGTCGGACACCTCCGGGAAGGAACCCTTTGGCCATAAGGCGTGGTCACCTTTGCTTATTATAGCGCCTCCGCACTCCGCGTGTCACCCATCGACCATCTTCGGCCTCACATTGAAGGTCTTGAGCCATAAGCTGAAGTGTGGGGTAATGCGGAGGAAGGCCTCACACACGACGATAAACGACGAGATGTGAAGGAAGGAATCCGGAGCTAGATCATGAAAATCTAGCCCGTAATAGAACATGAGCCTTCTAACGAAGGGATGAAGACCGAAGCCTAGCCCTCGGATGAAGTGGGAGATGAATATGACGCTCTCGTTGGGTTTGGGAGTAGGAATAACCTGCCCTTGGGCAGGAAGCCTGTGAAGGATTTCGGTGGTTAGATACCTAGCCTCCCCAAGCTTCTTGATATCCTCCTCTGTGACAGAAGAGGCCATCCACTGGCCTTGAGGGTTGTATCCGGACATGATTGAAGGTCCGGAGCACGTGGACTGAACCTTGGGTGTTGGAACTCGAGGTAGGAGAAGGGAAGGATCAGGCATGGAAAGAAAAGGGCAGGTCTTGGCCTCTTTATAAAGAGGATGAATGTCAAGCGTCCTCCGCGCGGCCGTTTAGAACTTGCCTAAACCGAGGAGTCATACTAACGGCATGGTTGGGTTACCCACACCCGTATTGATGAGAATCTCGTTATAAGGGGGACACGATCTCTGCTTCGACAAGATGTGACAATAAAACTGCCTCGCGAGACGTGCAATGCCAGGTTGGGAAAAACGGTTTTGATAAATAACCAGGACGCGGCGTGATGTCACACTAGGTAAAAGTTGTCAGCAGATTAGATTAGTGGAATATTGTGTTCTCTACGATGGTACGTGGATTTTTTTTGCAGAGTCGGACACGATTCATGTGTTCAAAATCTACCTTGGAGTATTTGGAGAAGGAACCCGCCTTGCAATGTCGAAGACAATCTGTGCACCGAACTCATCGTCATTGAAGCCTGGTTTAGGGGCTACTGAGGGAGTCCTGGATTAGGGGGTTCTCGGATAGCTGGACTATATGCTTATGTCGGACTGTTGGACTATGAAGATACAAGATTGACGACTTCGTCCCGTGTCTGGGTGGGACTCTCCTTTGCGTGGAAGGCAAGCTTGGCAATTCGGATATGTAGATTACCTTCTCTGTAACCGACTCTGTGTAACCCTAGCCCCCTCCGGTGTCTATATAAACCAGAGGGTTTAGTCTGTAGGACAAGAACAATCAAAATCACAGGCTAGCTTCTAGGGTTTAGCCTTTACGATCTCGTGGTAGATCAACTCTTGTAATACTAATATCATCAAGATCAATCAAGCAGGAAGTAGGGTATTACCTCCATAGAGAGGGCCCGAACCTGGGTAAACATTGTGTCCCCCGCCTCCTGTTACCATTAGCCTTAGATGCACAATTTGGGACCCCCTACCCGAGATCCGCCGGTTTTGACACCGACAGTGCCCCCCCTTTCCTTTTTCCACCGGAGAAGAAAGGGAAGGGGGAAGAGAGAAAGGAAGGGGGCCGAACCCCCCTTTTTCCTTCTCCAATTCAGCCTCCTGTCTAAGGGGGGGGGGGCGCCACCCCTTGTGGGCTGGTGTGCTCCACTCTTATGGCCCATATGGCCCATATCTTCCCCCCGGGGATTCTGGTAACTCCCCCCCGTACTCCAATAATTACCCGATACACTCCGAAACACTTTCGGTGTCCGAATACTATCGTCCTATGTATCAATCTTTACCTCTCGAACATTTCGAGACTCCTCGTCATGTCCGTGATCTCATCCAGAATTCCTAACAACATTCGGTCACCAAATCACATAACTCATATAATACAATATCGTCATCGAATGTTAAGCGTGCGGACCCTACAGGTTCGAGAATAGTGTAGACATGACTGAGACACCTCTCCCGTCAATAACCAATAGCGGAACCTCGATGCTCATATTGGCTCCTACATATTATACAAAGATCTTTATCGGTTGAACCGTTATGACAACATACACAATTCCCTTTGTCCGTAGGTATGTTACTTGCCCGAGATTTGATCGTCGGTATCTCTATACCTAGTTCAATCTCATTACCGGCAAGTCTCTTTACTCGTTTCATAATACATCATCCCGTGACTAACTCATTAGTCATTTTCTTGCAAGGCTTATTATGATGTGCATTACCGAGAGGTACCAGAGATACCTCTCCGATACTCGGAGAGACAAATCCTAATCTCGATCTATGCCAACTCAACAAACACCTTCGGAGATACCTATAGAGCATCTTTATAATCACCCAGTTACGTTGTGATGTTTGATAGCACAGAGGGTATTCCTCCAGTATCCGGGAGTTGCATAATCTCGTAGTTGAAGGAATATGTATTTGACATGAAGAAAGCAATAGCAATAAAACTGAACAATCATAATTCTGAGCTAACGAATGGGTCTTGTCCAGCACATCATTCTCCCAATGATGTGATCCCGTTATCAAATGACAACTCATGTCTATGGTTAGGAAACCTTAACCATCTTTCATCAACGAGCTAGTCAAGTAGAGGCTCACTAGGGACACAATGTTTGTCTATGTATTCACACATGTATTTAGGTTTCCGATTAATACAATTCTAGCATGAATAATAAACATTTATCATGAATAAGGAAATACAAATAACAACTTTATTATTGCCTCTAGGGCATATTTCCTTCAGTCTCCCACTTGCACTAGAGTCAATAATCTAGATTACATTGTAATGATTCTAACACCCATGGAGTTTTGGTGCTGGTCATGTTTTGCTCGTGAAAGAGGCTTAGTCAACGGGTCTGCTACATTCAGACCTGTATGTATTTTGCAAATCTCTATGTCTCCCTCCTTGACTTGATCACGGATGGAGTTGAAGAATCTCTTGATGTGTTTGGTTCTTTTGTGAAATCTAGATTCCTTCGATAAGGCAATTGCTCCAGTATTGTCACAAAAGATTTTCATTGGACCTGATGCACTAGGTATTACACCTAGATCGGATATGAACTCCTTCATCCAGACTCCTTCATTTGCTGCTTTCGAAGCAGCTATGTACTCCGCTTCACACGTAGGTCCCGCCATGACGCTTTGCTTGGAAGTGCACCAACTAAGAGCTCCACCATTCAATATAAATACTTATCCAGTCTGTGACTTAGAGTCATCCAGATTAGTGTCAAAACTAGCATCAACAAAACCATTTACAACGAGCTCTTTGTCACCTCCATAAACGAGAAACATATCCTTAGTCCTTTTTAGGTACTTCAGGATTTTCTTGACCATTGTCCAGTGATCCACTCCTGGATTAATTTGGTATCTCCCTGCTAAACTTATAGCAAGGCACACATCAGGTCTGGTACATAGCATAGCATACATGATAGAACCTATGGCTGAGGCATAGGGAATGACTTTCATTTTCTCTCTATCTTCTGCAGTGGTCGAACATTGAGTCTGACTCAACTTCACACCTTGTAACATAGGCAAGAACACTTTCTTTGACTGATCCATTTTGAACTTCTTCAAAACTTTATCAAGGTATGTGCTTTATGAAAGTCCTATTAAGCGTCTTGATCTATCTCTATAGATCTTGATGCCTAAAATATAAGCAACTTCAGCGAGGTCTTCCATTGAAAAACTCTTATTCAACTATCCTTTTATGCTATCCAAAAATTCTATATCATTTCCAATCAACAATATGTCATCCACATATAATATTAGAAATGCTACAGAGCTCCCACTCACTTTCTTGTAAATACATGCTTCTCCTAAAGTCTGTATAAAACCATATGCTTTGATCACCCCATCAAAGCGTATATTCCAACTCCAAGATACTTGCACTAGTCCATAGATGGATCGCTGGAGCTTGCACACTTTGTTAGCACCTTTAAGATCGACAAAACCTTCTGGTTGCATCATATACAACTCTTCTTTAGGAAATCCATTCAGGAATGCAATTTTGACGTCCATTTGCCAGATTTCATAATCATAAAATGTAGCAATTGCTAACATGATTCAGACAGACTTAAGCATCGCTACGGGTGAGAAAGTCTCATCGTAGTCAACTCCTTGAACTTGTAAAACACCTTTTGTGATAAGTCGAGGTTTGTAGATAGTAACATTACCATCAGCATCAGTCTTCTTCTTGATGATCCATTTATTCTCTATGACTCGCCGATCATTGGGCAAGTCCACCAAAGTCCACACTTTGTTCTCATACATGGATCCTATCTCAGATTTCATGGCCTCAAGCCATTTATCAGAATTTGGGCTGATCATAGCTTCTTCATAGTTCATAGGTTTGTCATGGTCTAGCAACATGACTTCCAGAACAGGGTTACCATACCACTCTGGTGCGGAACATGCTCTGTTCAACCTACGAGGTCCAGTAGTAACTTGATCTAAAGTTTCATGATCATTATCATTAGCTTCCTCTCTAGTTGGTGCATGCATCATGGGAACGGATTTCTTAGATGAGCTACTTTCCAATTCGAGAGAAGGTATAATTACCTCATCAAGTTCTACTTTCCTCCCACTCACTTCTTCCGAGATAACTCCTTCTCTAGAAAGTTTCCATTCTTGGCAAAAAATATCTTGCCTTCGGATTTGTGGTAGAAGGTGTACCCAATTGTTTCCTTAGGGTATCCTATGAAGACACACTTCTCTGATTTGGGTTCGAGCTTATCAGGCTGAAGCCTTTTGACATAAGTGTCGCAACCCCAAATTTTAAGAAACGACAGCTTACATTTCTTGCCAAAACACAGTTCATATAGTATCATCTCAACGGATTTAGACGGTGCCCTATTTTACGTGAATGCAGCTGTCTCTAATGCATAACCCCAAAACGGTAGTGGTAAATCGGTAAGAGACATCTAGATCACACCATATCTAATAAAGTACGGTTACGACATTCGGACACACCATTACGTTGTGGTGTTCCAGGTGGCGTGAGTTGTGAAACTATTCCACATTGTTTTAAATGAAGGCCAAACTTGTAACTCAAATATTCGCCTCTCCGATCAGATCATAGAAACTTTATTTTCTTGTTATGATGATTCTCCACTTCACTCTGAAATTATTTTAACTTTTCAAATGTTTCAGACCTGTGTTTCATCAAGTAGATATACCCGTATCTACTCAAATCATCTGTGAAGGTCAGAAAATAACGATATCCGCCGCGAGCCTCAACACTCATCGGACCGCATACATCGGTATGTATTATTTCCAATAAGTCATTAGCTCGCTCCATTGTTCCGGAGAATGGAGTTTTAGTCATCTTCCCCATGAGGCATGGTTCGCAAGTATCAAATGATTCATAATCAAGTGATTCCAAAAGCCCACCTGCATGGAGTTTCTTCATGCGCTTTACACCAATATGACCTAAACGACAGTGCCAAAAATATGATGCACTATCATTATCAACTTTGCATATTTTGGCATCAATATTATGAATATGTGTATCACCACAATCGAGATTCAATAAAAATAGACCCCTCTTCAAGGGTGCATGACCGATGTCTGCGAAGACTACGTCGGTATTTCCCCAAAGAGGAAGGGATGATGCAGCACAGCGGCGGTAGGTATTTCCCTCAGTGATGAGACCAAGGTTATTGAACCAGTATAAGAATCAAGCAACAATACATAAACAACACCTGCACACAAATAACAAATACTCGCAACCCAACGTATTAAAGGGGTTGTCAATCCTTTCGGGCAACATCGCCAGAAATTGGCAAACGGACGTTAGAGAGTTGTAAATATTGATAGATCAAATGGCAAATAAAATAAATTGCAGCAAGGAATTTTTGTATTTTTGGTTTAATAGATCTAGAAATAAAAGGGCAAATAAAATAGACCGCAAAGGCAAAAAATATGAGAAAGAGACCCGGGGGCTGTAGGTTTCACAAGTGGCTTCTCTCAAGAAAAATAGCAAACGGTGGGTGAACAAATTACTGTTGGGAAATTAATAGAACTTCAAATAATCATGACGATATCTAGGCAATGATCATTATATAGGCATCACGTCCAAGATTAGTGACCTAATCCTGCCTGCATCTACTACTATTACTCCACACATCGACCGCTATCCAACATGCATCTAGTGTATTAAGTTCATGGAAAAATGGAGTAATGCAATAAGAACAATGGCATGATGTAGAGAAGATATATTTATGTAGAAATAGACCCTATCGTTTTATCCTTAGTAGCAACGATACATACGTGTCAGTTCCTTCTACCACTAGGATCAAGCACCATAAGATCGAACCCACTACAAAGCACCTCTTCCCATTCAAGACAAATAGATCAAGTTGGCCAAACAAAACCCAAATATCGGAGAAGAAATATGAGGCCATAAGCAATCATGCATATAAGAGATCAAAGGAACTAAAATAACTTTCATGGATAAAAAGATAGATCTGATCATAAACTCAAAGTTCATCGGAACCCAACAAACACACCGCAAAAGAGTTACATCATATGGATCTCCAAGAGACCATTGTATTGAAAATCAATGAGAGAGAGGAAGCCATCTAGCTAGTAACTACGGACCGAAGGTCTACAAGAACTACACACGCATCGTCGGAGAGGCACCAATGGAAGTGGTGAACCCCTCTGTGACGGTGTATAGATTGGATCTGGTGGTTCTGGACTCTGCGGTCGCTAGAATTGATGTTCGTTGACTCCCCTAGGGTTTATAGAATATTAAGGTATTTATAGAGTAAAGAGTCGGTCCAGGGGGCACCTGAGGTGGGCACAACCCACTAGGGCACGCCTGGGCCTCCTGGCACGCCCTGGTGGATTGTGCTCCCCTCGGAGCACCCCCCAGGCGCTTCTCCGGCCCATTGAATATCTTCTGGTCCAAAAAAATTCACAAAAAGTTTCGCCGCGTTTGGACTCCGTTTGGTATTGATTTCCTGCGATGTAAAAAACATGCAGAAAATAGCAACTGGCACTTGGCACTATGTCAATTGGTTAGTACCAAAAAATGACTATAAAATGATTATAAAACATCCAAGAATGGTAATACAACAACATGGAACAATCAAAAATTATAGATGCGTTGGAGACGTATCAGCATCCCAAGCTTAATTCCTGCTCGTCCTCGAGTAGGTAAATGATAAAAACAGAATTTTGATGTGGAATGTTGCCTAACATGTCATCTCATATTCTTTTCTTTATAGCATTGACATTTGTACTTTTATATGATTCAAAGCAATAGTCTAGTTTTGACATGAGGACTTAGATACTCAAGCATACCAACAAGCAACCAGGTCTTTCAAAATATTAACACTAAAATAAGTTATCCCCAGCCCATCATGCTCAATCATTGATCCATTCATGAAACACACTCGCATATTAGCTACACCCAATGCTCAAGTACGATCATAGTGCCCCCTAGTTGGTGCTTTATAAGAGACGATGGAGACTCAAAATAAAAGTAAAAATTGCATAAATTAAAAGAATGGCCCTTCACAGGGGGAAGTAGGGATTTGTAGAGGTGCCAGAGCTCAAAGCGAAAATTGAGAGATAAAAACATTTTGAGAGGCATACTTTTCCCACCAACGAAAACGACTTAGAGTTCCCAACACTTTCCATGCTAGATATATCATAGCCGGTTCCCAAGCAGAAAATAAAGTTTATTCCTTTTTCAACCATACTTTCACTTTCCATGGCTAGCCGTGTCCATGGTTGCCCTCCATATCAACACTTTCCAAGAAATTTATGATTTGACAACATAAAGTAAATTCATTTTTCATTTCGGGACTGGGCATCCCTAATACCTTTGTCTTACTCTCATGCAATGACAAGTGAATAAACACTCATCATGAGAATAACACATCTAGCATGGAAAATATTAGCCACCCCTCACCGCCTCACAAGCGGTACGAGCACACAAAAGAGAAATTTATTTTGAATATTGGAGATGGCACATACAAATTTGCTTAGAGCGGCAAAAGAATACCGCATATAGGTAGATATAGTGGACTCATGTGGCAAAACTGGTTTAAAGGATTTTGGATACACAGGTAGTGATCATACTTAGTGTAAAATGAAGGCTATCAAAAGATTGAGAAGTGACAAACCAAGAAACAAATAATCTCATAAGCGAGCATTAAGCATAATTAACACCGAATAATGCACCACAAGTAGGATGTAATTTCATTACATAACTATTGACTTTCGTGCTTGCATAGGGAATCACAAACCTTAACACCAATATTCTTACTAAAGCATAATTACTCATCAACATGACTCACATATCACATCATCATATCTCAAAACTATTACTAAGAATCAAGTTTATTTTGTCCAATGATCTTCACGAAAGTTTTTATTATATCCTTCTTGGATATCTATCACTTTGGGACTAATTTTCATGTGTTGCTTTTGATAAGCTCAAACAAATATAAGTGAAGATCATGAGCATAATATTTATTTCTCTCAAAATAATTTAAGTGAAGTAAGAGAGAATTTCTTGAAAATTTTACTAACACTCAACTAAATCTAAGTGAAGTAGAGCATTTCTTCAAAAATACTAAAGCACACCATGCTCAAAAATATATAAGTTAGGCACTAGAGCAAATCCATAGCTCATAAAAATTTAAGTGAAACATAGAGAGCAATTCTAACAAGTCATGGCATAATTTGGCTCTCTCAAACAAGTGTTTCCAGAAAGGGATCAAGACTAAAAACACAAAGAAAATAAAGCAAATACTCATATCATACAAGACGCTCCAAGCAAAACACTTAGTATGTGACGAATAAAAATATAGCTTCGAGCAAAATACCGATGGTTGTTAGAAGAAAGAGGGGATACCACTCGGGGCATCCCCAAGATTAGTTTCTTGCTTCTCTTTGGATAATAACTTGGGGTGCCATGGGCATCCCCAATCTTAGGCTCTTCTTACTCCTTATACGTTCATCCATCGTAAGATAACCCAAAACTTGAAAACTTCAATCACACAAAACTCAACAAAACATTCGTGAGATCCGTTAGTATAAGAAAACAAATCACTACTATAAGTGCTGTAGCAAACCGATTCATATTTTACTTTTGAATTATATCTTCTGTACGCCAACTTTTCTATGACAAAAACTCATCATGGAAAACCATAGAATCATAAAAACAAGCACACAACGCAAAGAAAACAGAATCTGTCAAAAATAGAACAATCTGTAGCAATCTGGATATTTCGAATGCTTCTGTAACTCCAAAAATATTGAGAAATTAGGAAAATCTGAGAAATTTGTATATTAATCTTCTGCAAATAAATCATAGAAAAATCACTTCTCTATGATTTATGAAAATTATTTTCGTGAGTGCATAAGTTTTTGTTTTTCAGCAAGATCAAACAACTATCACCCAAGAAGATCCTAAAGGCTTTACTTGGCACACACACTAATTAAAACACAAAAAAACAATAATAACAGTAGCATAATTGTGCTAACACTCAAGAAAAGAAAGCAAAAAGCAAAAAAATATATTCATTGGGTTGCCTCCCAACAAGCGTTATTGTTTCACGCCCTTAGCTAGGCATAAAGCAAGGACCTAAGTTTTGTCATCTTTGTTTCGAGATCCATAGGATGCCCTCATGATTGATTCACATGGTGGCCTAATTCTTGTTCTAGGGAAGTGTTCCATACCCTTCCTTAGTGGAAATTGAAATTTAATATTGCCCTCTTTCATATCAATAACGGCAACGATAGTGCGTAAAAACGGTCTACCAAGAATAATTGGACAAGACGGATTGCAATCAATATCAAGAACAATAAAATCTATAGGCACATACTTCCTATTTGCAAGAATAAGAACTGTCGGATGTGGGGTTCCGGCAGACCCTTAAGGTTCGAACTCTGGGGTGCGCACGAAGATCTCTCCCATACCGATCTACGTCCGATCGCCTTGTGAGATCTAAGCTGAAAATGATGAACGACACAAGGGACACGAGATTTATACTGGTTCAGGCCATCATTGTGGTGTAATACCCTACTCCATTGTGTGGTGGGGTGGATTGCCTAAGGGGCTGATGATGAATAGTACAAAGGGAGAACAGCCTTGCGAGAGGTGTTCTTAAGCCGGTGCGATGAACTGATTGGTAGAGGCCCTGGGCCTTTTCCCAAATATTGAGCGGGAAGGGCGCCAACAATGGCCATTTCAAAGGGGAACATCCAGTACAAGTTATCCTGACTAAAGTTGGTCTTCAGCTGCCAAAAGCACTGGCGATGACGCCATCTTGGGCTCCATGGTGACATCCATCCTGCCGCTCCGCTGGTCTTGGTCTCGTTGCACTGAAATGGCAACCTTTGCCTGATGCCTCGGTACTCCATGTCTGTGCTTGCCCCCTTTGCACCAAAGAGGAAACAAGGACACTGCGCAGGCCGGCGCCCGCCTGGTCTCGATCGTCATGGCTTGCGTCACGGGCACCTCGCGAGGTACCCTGCCTTGATCTCTCCGCCTCCTCGCGAGCATGCCTGGCGAGGCCGTCCCTGAGGAAGCCTTGCGTCGTCCTCCCCGCGAGGCTTGGCCCCTCGCAAGGGTCTTGAGTCTTGTGCTGATGAAGATGGGCCGTACTGGGCCACCACTTGAGCCACGCCGCAGGCCGCAGGCAGGCAAGTCTGGGGACCCCCGTTCCCAGAACGCCGACAGTAGCCCCTGGGCCCAAGGCGCGCTCGGACTTGGCTTAGCGGAGAAGCGAAGGGGCAAGTGCGGAGCGCCGTGGGCCCCATCAGCCTGCGGCCTTGGGCGCCGCGTGGTGGTTGATTGGACATGGGCGTCTCCGCTTCCCCACGCTCCTTCATTATGCACCTGGCTAGGCGGCCATGAGATTTGTACATAGTTATCCTCCCTTCGCAGCCTGCACACTTCTTGTTCCTCTTTCCTCCTCGAGCCTCTGCTTCCACTTCCAATCCATCTCAAGCTCTTCCCCTGTCCCATTGCCATGGCACCGATGAAAAATGATAAGGGGAAGAAACCTGCACCCTCGACCAGCAAGCCCCCGGCGGCTGCTCCCGCTGTCGACAAATCGCTCATACTCAACCGGGAGGCTTTGGAGAAGGTCTCCTCTGCGCTTGCCTCCAGCTTCAATGAGTGCGGGAAGACGACGGTCTAGCCCGCGTCCCACGCCTCCTTCGACAGGGTCGTCACGGAGGTCCGATTCTTCGCCGATGCCTTGTGGGCAGGCCTGGTTCCTTCCTTTTCTGCCTTCTTCAATGCGGTGTTTTCCCATTACCAGATCCACATGATGCATCTCGGCCCCCAATCCATTGCTCTGCTTGCTGTCTTCGCCTTCGTCTGCGAGGCCATGGTGGGGATTCCTCTTTCCGTTGCCCTTCCGCGCCACTTCTTCTCACTACGCTTGTCCGATCCTTCCTAGTGTTTAGGGTGTGTGAGCTTCCAGGGCGTGCCGGAGACGGCCGCCTCGGGGATCGATTTCAGCCTCCCACCTTCTGCGAGCGGGTTCCGGGAGCGGTGGCTGTATGTAGATGTTGGGGTGCCCAGCCCCTGCTCGCGCACCCGACGCTGCCTACTATTCCCAATCCTGGTTGGGATCACGAAGAACTCACGAGCTCCCAACTTGCCTTCACCTGGCTCCGCTTCGAGAGGTTGAGGGAGCTCGAAGTGACGGAGCCCAAGGTGGTGAAGGAGTTCCTCTGGCGCCGCATCGCTCCTCTCCAGTGCCATTCCCGCCCAATGTGGACTTACACCGGCCACCAGGACCGTATGAGGCTCCAGGAAGGGGATCTCGCGCCGGAGATGTTGAAGAAGGTGCTGCTGATCCTGACGGGCGACCCCTCTCCCGGCAGCGCTGGCCATGGGGGCGCCCTGCTGTATCTTTGCAAGAACAGGGTCGACTTCATGAGGCAGATGCCCTGCTTCGACGAATGGGGGCTGCGCCCAGCCAACCTTGTGGGACCTTGCAAGAATCCGGTCGCCGTGGTCCTTCCCCCGGCTGCCCGCGGCGACCCCGCCTCAGGAGTCGTTGCAAGGAGGCAAGGATTGGCGGGAACCGAGGGGCCGGACGTCGAGGTGCTGATGTCGCGTGGAGCTCCCGAGGTGCCATCCCCCGGGGCTGATGGTACTCCTCGTGAGGAGGTGTCTGGCGAGGGAGCACGGTCTGCCGCTCCCGAGGCTGAAGCCCCCGAGGCCCCGACAGGCCACCAAGAGGTGGTGTCTGATCGCTCCCCTCAGGCCGGTGCCCCTGACTCAGGCCAGCCTGATGCTCCGGCTCCTCTGCTGCGTGCCGGCCCTCATGTCGCGAGCTTGGGCCGGTTCTGCATAGATTTCGAGGCCCTTCGCAAGAGGAAGGAGGCTTCCGGTGGTGATGAGCGCCCGCACCACCCATTAAAGCACAAGAAGTACTTCGCCATGGACGAGTAAGTCTCTCCTTCTCATGGTTCCTTGTCTGCCTCTCTTTTTGCTGACCGTGGCCTTTCAGGATCCCTTTCGATGAGCCCGCAGAGCAAGCTGAGGAGCCGCTCCCTCAGGCATCTCCTCCGTCACCAACCTTAACTGCCTCGGGCTCGCGCGCCGCCTTGGGTGCAAGTTTGGCTGGAGAGGCAGGCCATCCTGTGGTGCGTCTTGATCCTGTCGTCGCGCCGCTCTTCCCTCGTGAGCTCTCCCTAGGCACATCTAGCTTGCCCACAGCTCCTTCATAGATCATCGGCGGTGAGTGGTTGAAGCCGATCTTTGGGTCCCCAGCGGGAGGTAGATCGACGCCAGGCTGGGTCCCTCGCGGTGCCCACCCGGCGATCGCAGGGGCACCAGCCCCCAGCCCCCTGCCGAGAGTGGGCGAACCGCTCCAAGGCCCTCCGCCAGCGTCGATGGTGGAGGATGGTGTTGACGACGTGCTTGTGCGTGCGCGGGAGCGCAGAGTTCTCCGCCAAGAGTTCCTCCAAAGGGCAGTCGATGCAGTGAGCCAGCTCGGTGCAGAGCTGGCGGCTGAAGACGTGCATCTCGAAGCTGAAGGCTTGAGGCTGGTCGAGGAGCGGCGCAAGCTGAAGGCGGCTGTTGGTCTCGCGCGCCACCAGCGTGACCTCGAGAATGCCAAGGCCGAAGTGTCCTTGGCGGCCTCTCAGGAGGCCTGTTCCCGGGTCCTTGAAGAAGCTAAGGAGGCTGACAAGCAACACGAAGCTGCAGAGGAGCGCGCGTGGGAGCTCCAAGACTGGTGCAACTCTTTGGAGCAGCAGGTGGAGCTGCGCCAATCCGCCCTCACACTACTGAAGGGAGGGCCCGCTAAAGAGGAGGAACTCCGGAGGCGTGAGGAAGCGCTGACGCTGGAGACTGCCGAGCGCAACCTCGATCTGGAGCGGTTGGAGACGAGGGAGCGCCAGGTTGCCTAGGCGGAGGACGACGTCGGCGCACGGGAGGCCTGGATCCAGGAGGAAATCGACCATCGTGTGGCGGAGGCTCGCGCTGGCCTTGAGCGCGAGTATGAAGAACGGCTGGAGTTGATCAGGGCTGAAGCCACGGGCAGGACTGCGGCCCTCAGGACCAGATTAACTGAAGCCACAAAGAGAGCTGAGGCCACCGCTGCCGCGCTAAGCTCGGCGCAGGCCGAGCTACTTCTTCTTCAACGGCGGGTTGATGATGCCGAGTTTGTCGCGGAGCAGAACGCGGATGAGATCCGCCAGCGGCAGACGTTGGAGCACATGCACGGCCCCATGCTCCGAACGCTTAGGGAAAGGGCCAACACGGCCTTGGGCAACATCTGCGAGGCTGCCGCCGAGGAGCCGCACGTGACCAACTACGCCGGCAACCTCCAGTTCTTCACTGACGTGGTGACGCATCTGGAGAACCGCTCTAAGAGGTCTCGCCAGCTGGTGGAGGAACGGAGCCACGGCCTACTCGCGCGGGCATTCTCCCGCGTCTTCGGCTATCTTCAGAACCTCGATCCCCTCTTTGATTTTGATGCTGCCATCGCCTCAGTGCCTGAGGCCGTTCGAGGCAACCTAGCATGGTGGGTGGAGGACAACATTGACGCGCTCGTCCGGGCCTTCACTTCTGACGATGACGGGGTGATCATTGCTACCGACGAAGGCGTCGTGGTGAACGATGGTGGAGGCGGTGCCAACAACGGTGATGAAGAGGCTGGCGACAACGATGGTGGTGCCGGTGATGTCTCCGGGGACGCCCTGGGGGATGCGGAGAGCGATTTGTCTGACTGACCCCGCGCTTCCTCCCGCTGCTTGCCCTGCGCAGAAAGAGACTTGGGCTTGGCCCTGATGGTCGTGAGAGCATTTTGGGAGGGGAAGCCCCTCGTGTAAGAAGATTGTTGCCTATGTGTTGTCAAGATTTGCGCCGGAGGAGTGTATGCATGACGCCGTAATTGTTGTGATGAATAGGTTGTTATGGTTTTACCTTTGTCTTGGCGAGCTTTGAGTGGGCTTGTGGGGTACATTCGAGGGCCCATGGGGGTCCCATTTGACCATGCAGCGAGGGCCTGGCTGGAGTGAACACCGGCCGCGGGACGGCGGGCGCACATGCTTGGCCCTGCCCTACTCGCGAGGGGCCCGCGAGAGGGAGGCAGCTAGTGTGACTTCCGACTTGAGCGAAAATGGGAGCACGAGAAAGCATGCGAATAAGATACAACACCCCTTCCCGCATACGCAAACACAAATTGAACTTCAACTTAGATCTGAGGCAAGAAAGCTTGTTCGCACGAAAGGAGAAAACAAGAGCAAATGGCCGCGTCCGGCACCTAGTCTAGTCTTCGACGTCTTCTCACCAGCGCGGAGCTAAGTGCTGCCACTGGGCGTGGGAGGGAGCCCCCGAGGCCCGAGGGCGGCTCTCCGGAGACTCCGGGGCGTGTACAGCCCCAACTCATTATTACGTGAGAGTGTCACGGGCGGCGAGCTTCACAGGCACTAGGCCTTCTTCACATGTACTGGCCTTGCTTCATATCGCCAGATGAGGGCCCCGCCTTGCGCCACCCTTGACCCCACCGGCGGTGACCGGAAACCAGGACGACGCCAATGGGGAAAAGGGGACGCCAGCAGTTCTCCCGACGACCACGAGTCCTCTGCCGGGGGCAGGCCCTGGGGCACCTCCCTGGCAAAGGGCCTACCTCCGAAGAACACCTTGCTCCGCG
Organism: Triticum aestivum; assembly: GCF_018294505.1. NCBI lineage: Eukaryota > Viridiplantae > Streptophyta > Magnoliopsida > Poales > Poaceae > Triticum > Triticum aestivum. Next base: position 395,032,511 of record NC_057795.1, on the reverse strand, counting down.
CGCCGCGGGGAGGAGCCTGGCTCTCGATCCCTCTCCTGCTGCCCCCAGCGCCCTCCTCCTGAGGGGAAGGAGATCGCCGCACTGGGGAAGCCATCCGCTGCGGTGACCTGAACCTCCTGCGGCCCATGGTTAGCGTAAGCCTGCTCCTGAGGAATTAGCGGTACCCGGTAGTTGTCGAGGCTCCCGTGATGCTCCTGAAAGAGATCGGCTTCTGGCGCCTCCTCCTCCCATCCTGTCTCGAGGAACGAGTTGTGGTCTTCCTCCAGCGCGTACCCTTGATCCACCATGCGAGGCACATAGGCTTCCGGGGCCACCACCCCAAAGGCCTCGCCGTGGTGCTCCACACGCCATGCAGCTCGACTTGAAGCTTCATCTTGGGGACGGTAGGATGGCGGCCCGCTAGGACCAAAGGCAGCGCTGCGTATGCCCTCGCTTACCAGGGCTGGTGCCGGCGCAGCCTGCTGCTCGGCGCTAATGGCCAAGCCGGTGTTGATGAATCCTTGGAGCGCGCTCGGGGGCGCGAGGGCGCGGATCGGCCCGCCTCGTGATCCTCTCGGGGCCTGGGGTGGAAGTTGGACGCAGAACGGGGGAGCCCCTGATGCAGCGGCATCCAGGAGCTCGGCGACACGCTCCAGCAGCACGTCGCGGCCGCTTTCTTGCAGTCTGCACCGCAGCAGCTCCCGCGCCACCGTGAGTGCGGCCTTCATGTTTGCCTGCTCCTGCCGGGTGTGCGGCACCGTGGCCGCAGTGTGGCTTGAGGCCCTTGATGCCGAACGTACTTGCCGTGGAGTGAGGGCAGGGGACGCCTGACTGCGTCGCCCGCATCCCGGAGCGTTCTGCGGGGCGCGGGCTGCCTAAGGTGCAGGGTTGAGGTCAACTTGGGCAGGCGGCACGGCATGGGCAGGCCATGCCTCCCAGCAGTCGGAGTTGGCCGTCGGGTCGCCGGACATGGAGGCGGCGATGCAGCGGGATGTAGGACGGAGGAAAGAAGATTCCGGCGCACCCCTACCCGGCGCTCCAAATGTCAGATGTGGGGTTTCGGCCGACCCTTAAGGTTCGAACTATGGGGTGCGCACGAAGATCTCTCCCCTACCGATCTACGTCTGATCGCCTCGTGAGATCTAAGCTAAAAACGATGAATGACACAAGGGACACGAGATTTATACCTGTTCGGGCCACCGTTGTGGTGTAATACCCTACTCCAGTGTGTGGTACGGTGGATTGCCTCAGGGGTTGATGATGAATAGTACAAAGGGAGAACAGCCTCGCGAGAGGTGTTCTTGAGCTAGTGCGATGAACTGATTGGGTGAGTTCGATCGCCTCTCTCTCTCTAAGCTTCCCAAAGTCTAGATCAGCTACCTCTCTACTGTGGTGGCTAGTCCTATTCATAGAGGACCTGGGCCTTTTCACAAATATTGAGCGGGAAGGGCGCCAACAACGGCCATTTTGATGGGGAACATCCAGTACAAGTTATCCTGACTAAAGTTGGTCTTCTGCTGCCAAAAGCACTGGCGATGACGCTGTCTTGGGCTCCACGGTGACATCCATCCTGCCGCTCCGCTGGTCTTGGTATCATTGCACTGAAATGGCAACCTTTGCCTGATGCCTCGGTACTCCACGTCTGTGCTTGCCCCCTTTGCACCAAAGAGGAAACAAGGACACTGCGCAGGCCGGCGCCCGCCTGGTCTCGATTGTCATGGCTTGCGTCACGGGCACCTCGCGAGGTACCCTGCCTTGATCTCTCTGCCTCCTCGCGAGCCTGCCTGGCGAGGCCGTCCCTGAGGAAGCCTTGCATCGTCCGCCCCGCGAGGCTTGGCCCCTCGCGAGGGTCTTGAGTCTTGTGCTGATGAAGACGGGCCGTATTGAGCCACCACTTGAGCCACGCCGCATGCCATAGGCAGGCAAGTCTGGGGACCCCCGTTCCCATAACACTGACAAGAACATCATTGATTCTTCCCATAGGCTTTTTAATAGTAGAATCCACCAAGTGCAAATTTAAAGAACACTCTTCAATATCGGTAAGACCAAGCACATCACATAATGATTTCAGAATTGTAGAAACACTAGCACCCAAGTCACATGAAGCAAAACACTCATAATTTTTAATCTTGACTTTGATAGTAGGTTCCCATTCATCATGCAATTTTCTAGGAACTAAAACTTCTAATTCCAATTTTTCTTCTAAAGCTTTCATCATAGCATCAACAATATGTTTAGTAAAAGCTTTATTTTGTTCATAAGCATGGGGTGAATTTATCATGGATTGCAACAAAGAAATACAATCAATCAAACAGCAACTATCATAATTAAAGTCTTTGTAATCCAAAAGAGTGGGCACATCACTAGTTAAAGTTTTGACCTCTTCAAACCCACTTTTATCAATTTTATCAACAAGATTTTCACCCTCCGAACTATCAGGACGCCTTTTAGCTAAAGTTGACTCTTCTCCAGTCCCTTTTTCATAAATCTTAACTTTACTAAACAATGAGCAATATAATAAACACCAATTATTTCAAGATCTTCATCGCTTTTATGAAAGCAATCACTAGAAAACGCTTTTTCTAGAAATTCTCTTCTGGCTCTAAGCATAGTGGTTCTTTTCTTACTTTCATACATGGAAACATAAAGAGATTTAATTGATTCCTCAACTTTAGGCACAAAAATTTTCATCTTGAGATTTTCTATATCATGAGAAATTCTATCAACACTTCTAGACAATTCATCAACCTTATTCAACTTTTCTTCTATGGTAGTGTTGAAAACTTTTTGTGTGTTGATAAATTCTTTAATATTATTCTCAAGATCAGAGGTGTTCCTATTATTATTATAAGAAGGATTTCCATAGGAATTACCATAATTATTAGAGGAATTACTAGGAAGGGCCTAGGATTAAAATTACCTCTATAAGCATTGTTATTGAAATTATTTCGCGAGACAAAATTCACATCTACGGCATCACTATTTTGCTCAATCAAAGATGACAAAGGCATATCATTGAAATCAATGGGAGCACTTTTACTAGCAACCAATTTCATAAGAGCATCAACTTTTTCACTCAAACAAGAAATTTCTTCAACCGAATTAACTTTTTTACTAGTAGGAGCTGTTTTGGTATGCCATTGTGAATAATTTGCCATAATATTATCAAGCAATTTGGTGGCTTCACCCAAAGTAATTTCCATAAAAGTCCCACTCGCGATGGAATCTAAAAGATTACGAGAAACAAAATTCAACGCCGCATAAATTATTTGTATGATCATCCAAAGATTTAACCCATGAGTTGGGAAATTCCTTAGCATCATTTTCATCCTTTCCCAAGATTGTGCAACATGCTCATGTTCAAGTTTCTTGAAATTCATGATCTGGGTTCTAAGGAAATAATTTTTGCCGGCGGAAAATACTTAGTGGTAAAAGCATCTTTGCATTTATTCCAAGAATCCATACTATTGCGAGGCAAAGAAGAAAACCAAATTTTTGCAGAATCACGCAGAGAAAACTGAAATACTTTCATCTTCACAACATTATTGTCCACATATTTTTTTATTTTTCATATCGCATAATTCCACGTAGGTATTAAGATGGGATGCGACATACTCATTAGGGGTACCGGAAAATTGATCTTTCATAACAAGATTCAGCAAAGTAGTATTAATATCACAAGAGTCCGCACTAGTGGCTGGAGGAGCAATAGGATTGTTGGTTACAAGCCCTAGTTGAATTCTACTACTTCAGTATGTTGTTAGTTGGACCCAGAACCTTGATATGATGTTGTTGAGTGCCTATGCAATTGATGACCCACAAGTGTAGGGGATCTATCGTAGTCCTTTTGATAAGTAAGAGTCGAACCCAACGAGGAGCAGAAGGAAATGACAAGCGGTTTTCAGTAAGGTATTCTCTGCAAGCACTGAAATTATCAGTAACAGATAGTTTTGTGATAAGGTAATTCGTAACGGGTAACAAGTAACAAAAATAAATAAGGTGCAGCAAGGTGGCCCAATCCTTTTTGTAGCAAAGGACAAGCATGTACAAATTATTATATAGAGAAAAGCGCTCCCAAGGGCACATGGGAATTATCGCCAAGCTAGTTTTCATCACGCTCATATGATTCGCGTTCGTTACTTTGATAATTTGATATGTGGGTGGACCGGTGCTTGGGTGCTGCCCTTTCTTGGACAAGCATCCCACTTACGATTAAACCCTATTGCAGGCATCCGCAACTACAAAAGAAGTATTAAGGTAAACCTAACCATAGCATGAAACATGTGGATCCAAATCAGCCCGTTGCGAAGCAACACATAAACTAGGGTTTAAGCTTCTGTCACTCTAGCAACCCATCATCTACTTATTACTTCCCAATGCCTTCCTCTAGGCCCAAACAATGGTGAAGTGTCATGTAGTCGACGTTCGCATAGCACCACTAGTGGAGAGACAACATACATCTCATCAAAATATCGAACGAATACCAAATTCACATGACTACTTATAGCAAGACTTCACCCATGTCCTCAGGAACAAACATAAGTACTCACAAAGCATATTCATGTTCATAATTAGAGGGGTATGAATATGCATTAAGGATCTGAACATATGATCTTCCACCGAATAAACCAACTAGCATCAACTACAAAGAGTAATCAACACTACTAGCAACCCACAGGTACCAATCTGAGGTTTTGGGACAAAGATTGGAAACAAGAGATGAACTAGGGTTTGAGAGGAGATGGTGCTGGTGAAGATGTTGATGGAGATTGACCCCTGCCCGATGCGAGGATCGATGGTGATGACGATGGTGATGATTTCCCCCTCCCGGAGGGAAGTTTCCCTGGCAGAACAGCTCCGCCGGAGCCCTAGATTGGTTCCGGCAAGGCTCCGCCTTGTGGCAGCGGCGTTTCGTCCCGTAAGCTTGCTTATGATTTTTTCCAGGGTAAAAGACTTCATATAGCAGAAGATGGTCACTGGAAGGCTGCCAGGGTGCCCACGAGCAGGGGGGCGGCCAGGGGGGTAGGGTGCGCCCGCACCCTCGTGGACGGTGGGTGGCCCCCCTCTGGTATTTCTTCCGCTCAGTATTTTTTATTAATTCCAAAGATGACTTTCGTGGAGTTTCAGGACTTTTGGAGTTGTGCAGAATAGGTCTCTAATATTTGCTCCTTTTCCAGCCCAGAATTCCAGCTGCCGGCATTCTCCCTCTTCATGTAAACCTTGTAAAATAAGAGAGAATAGGCATAAGTATTGTGACATAACGTGTTATAACAGCCCATAATGCAATAAATATCAATATAAAAGCATGATGCAAAATGGACGTATCAACTCCCCCAAGCTTAGACCTCGCTTGTCCTCAAGCGGAAGCCGATAACGAAAAATATGTCCACATGTTTAGAGATAGAGGTGTCGATAAAATAAAATACGAACAGGAGGGCATAATGATCATTCTTATAACAGCAATATATATATATATATATATATATATATATATATTGTCATATGATTTCTTATGCTCAAGTAACAATCTATTCACAATGTTAAGTATGAATCAGAACTTCATTGAAAACCAACAAACTATAATCTCGGTCATTGAAGCAATTGCAATGTATCATAATATCGTAAAGAGTCAATATAAGAGCCTTTCAGCAAGTCCACATACTCAACTATCATTTAGTCTTTCACAATGGCTAACACTCACACAATACTTATGGGTATGGAGTTTTAATCGGACACAGAGAAAGATAGGGGCTTATAGTGTTGCCTCCCAACCTTTTACCTCAAGGGTAATGTCAACAATAATAGTTCATGCTAATTCTACATCCAACTGGATATATATATCATGATCTTTCCAACACGAGGTGCATGCCAAAGAATATAATATAAAAAGGAAAGGTGAATATCACCATGACTCTTGTATATGTATAAGACAAGAATAAAAGATAGGCCCTTTGCAGAGGGAAGCAGAGGTTGTCATGTGCTTTTATGGTTGGATGCACGAAATCTTAATGCAAAAGAACGTCACTTTAAATTGCCACTTGTGATATGGACCTTTACTATGCAGTCTGTCGCTTTTATTGCTTCCATATCACAAGATCGCATAAATCTTATTTTCTCCACACTAATAAGTCATACATATTTAGAAAGAAAATTTTATTGCATGCAACATGACAACTTACTTGAAGGATCTTAATCAATCCGTAGGTAGGTATGGTGGACTCTCATGGAAAAACTGATTTTAAGGATGTTTGGAAGCACAAGTAGTATCTTTACTTGGTGCAAGGAATTTGGCTAGCATGAGAGGGAAAGGCAAGATCAACATGTTGGATGATCCATGACAATATACTTTATTTCGGATATAAGAAAACATAACCCACTACATTGTCTTCCTTGTCCAACGTCAACTCTTTAGCATGTCATATTTTAATGAGTGCTCAAAATCATAAAAGATGTCCAAGATAGTATATTTATATGTGAGAACCTCTCTTTCTTTATTACTTCCTATTAATTGCAACAATGACCAAAACTATGTTTGTCAACTCTCAACAACTTTTATTCATCATACTCTTTATATGTGAAGTCATTACTCTCCATAAGATCAATATGATCTCTTTATTTCTTTTTATTCTTTTATTTATTCCCTCAAGATCATAGCAAGATAGCAAAGCCCTTGACTCAACACTAATCTTTATTATATATATATATATATATATATATATATATATATATATGTATATATATATCGCGGACTCGATTACATAGAGGAATCACAAGGCAAAACTCAAGAATAAATCATACCAAAACTTTATTCTACTAGATAAAGATATTACTAAAAGGATCGAACTAAGTAAAACGGTAAAGATAGGAGTGTGATGGTGATACGATACCGGGGCAACTCCCCCAAGCTTGGCAGTTTCCAAGGGGAGTGCCCATACCCATGTGGTTATGTCTCACTCCTCGGAGGTGGTGATGATGGAGTTGTTAATGATGTAGGCTTCTACCTTAATTTGCACTTGAGGATGGAATTTTGCTCCCTTAGATCATCGATCTCCTGCTCAAGGCTTAATATCCTTTTGCATAGTTCCTGTTTGTTCTCCTGCAAGAGACGAAAAGGGATAAACTCGATCTTAGTCTTGTTTGCTCTACCAGGGAGGCTTGACTTTTTATACTCCACATGCATGTCCCCAGGTTGAGGTAATGGGACTTCTTCTTCATCGGAGCTCGTCTCCTCCTTTCCCTTAGGCTCGTAGTCTTCTTCTTCCTCAGTGGTCCAACCATTGTGCTCCAAGTCCCCGTAGACCTTAGGGTCGGCAAGGTAATCAGCCACATAGCTTTCTCACTCCGAATCCTAGGACGACATATTGCTCTATTCTGCGACAGAAACATTCCGAAACAAAGACAGAGGATATTTGCGTGATACGGTGGTCAAAACCTTCGGGAGATTATATAATGAATTTTTACCGACCAAAAGAAGTATAGTGCAAGAAAACGGAGTCCGGAGAGCACACAAGGTGCCCACGAGGCAGGGGCACGCCCAGGGGGGTAGGGCGCGCCCTCCATCCTCGTGGATGCCTCGTGTCCTTCCCGGACTACTTCTTATTTTCCTATTTTCTTAAATATTCCAAAACGGAGAAAAATTGTTGTTAGAACTATTTTGGAGTCAGTTTACTTACCGTACCACATACCTACTCCTTTTCGGAGTCTGAAACATTATGGAAAGTGTCCCTTATGTATTCCTCCGGGGTTACGGTTTCAATAACATTAGTTTCAACATTTATAGGATTACCTGAGATATAATGTTTGATTCTTTGACCGTTCACCACCTTCAGATTTGTGCCTTCGAAGTTGTTGATTTTATGGCACCGGAACGATAGACCTCCTCGATAACGTAAGGACCTTCCCATTTAGAGAGAAGTTTTCCTGCAAAAAAATCTTAAATGAGAGTTGAAAAGCAACACATAATCACCTACATTAAACTCACGCTTTTGTATCCTTTTGTCATGCCATTTTTTAACTTTTTCTTTAAACAGTTTGGCATTCTCATAGGCTTGGGTTCTCCATTCATCAAGTGAGCTAATGTCAAATAACCTCTTCTCACCAGCAAGTTTGAAATCATAATTGAGCTCTTTAATGGCTCAATATGCCTTATGTTCTAGTTCGAGAGGCAAGTGACATGCTTTTCCGTAAACCATTTTATATGGAGACATACCCATAGGATTTTTATATGCAGTTCTATAAGCCCACAATGCATCATCAACTTTCTTGGACCAATTCTTTCTAGATCTATTAATAGTCTTTTGCAAAATTAATTTGAGCTCTCTATTACTCAGTTCTACTTGGACACTAGACTGTGGGTGATATGGAGATGCAATTCTATGATTAACATCATACTTAGCAAGCATTTTAGGGGAAGCACCATGAATAAAATGTGAACCACCATCAGTCATTAAGTATCTAGGGACTCCAAACCTTAGAAAAATAACTTCTTTAAGCATCTTAATAGAGGTGTTATGATCAACATTACTAGTTGGAATAGCTTCTACCCACTTAGTAATGTAATCAACAACAACTAAAATATGTGTATATCCATTAGAGGAAGGAAACAGTCCCATATAATCAAAGCCCCAAACATAAAATGGTTCAATAATAAGAGAATAATTCATAGGCATTTCTTGATGTCTACTAATATTACCAATTCTTTCACATTCATCACAAGACAATACAAACTTACGGGCATCTTTGAAGAGAGTAGGCCAATAAAAATCGGATTCCAATACCTTATGTGCAGTTTTGTCTCCAGCGTGGTGTCCTCCATAAGCCTCGGAGTGACACTTGTGTAGGATCTATTCCTATTCATGCTCAGGTACACACGTCTAATAACACCATCTACTCCTTCTTTATAAAGGTGTGGGTCATCCCAGAATAATGTCTTAAATCATAGAAGAACTTTTTCTTTTGCTGGTATGTGAAACTAGGTGGTATAAATTTAGCAACAATGTAATTATAATAATCAGCATACCATGGAGTAGTATGAGAAGCATTTATGATAGCTAATTGTTCATCAGGAAAGCTATCATCAATAGGTAGTGGGTCATCAAGAACATTCTCTAACCTAGACAAGTTATCTACAATGGGGTTCTCAGTTCCCTTTTTATCAATAATATGCAAATCAAAATTCTTGTAGTAGGAGAACCCATCTAATAAGTCTAGCTTTAGCATCTTTCTTTTCCGTCAGATATTTAATAGCAGCATGATCAGTGTGAACAGTTACTTTACAATCAACAATATAAGGTCTGAACTTATCACAAGCAAATACAACTGCTCAAAATTCTTTTTCAGTAGTAGCATAATTTCTCTGGGCACTGTCTAGAGTTTTACTAGCATATTGAATAACATTTAGTTTCTTATCAACTCTTTGTCCTAGAACAACACCTACAACATCATCACTAGCATCACACATAATTTCAAAGGGTAAATTCCAATCAGGTGGTTGAACAATACGTGCAGAAATCAAAGCTTTCTTTAGTATTTAAAATGCTTCTACACAATCATCATCGAAGACAAACGGAATATCTTTTTGTAAGAGATTAGTTAAAGGCCTAAATGTTTTAGAGAAGTCCTTAATGAACCTCCTATAAAACCCGACATGACCAAGGAAACTTCTTATACCTTTAATGTCCTTGGGACACCACATCTTTTCAATAGCATCAACCTTAGATTTATCAACTTCAATACCTCTTTCACAAATTTTATGCCCCAAGACAATGCCTTCATTAACCATAAAGTGGCACTTTTCCCAATTCAAAACAAGACTAGTATCTTCGCATCTCTACAAAACTAGATCAAGGTTGCTCAAGCAATCATCAAAAGAAGATCCAAAAACAGAGAAATCATCCATGAAATCCTCAACAATCTTTTCACAAAAGTCAGAGAATATAACCATCATGCATCTTTGAAAGGTAGCAGGTGCATTACATAAACCAAAAGGCATACGTCTATAAGCAAAAGTACCGAAAGGGCAAGTAAAAGGGGTCTTTTCTTGATCCTCTGCTGACACAGGTATTTGAGAGAAACCAGAGTAACCATCTAGAAAGCAAAAATGTGTATGTTTGGATAATCTTTCTAGGATTTGATCAGTAAAAGGTAGATGGTAATGATCCTTTTTAGTAGCTTTATTTAATTTGCAGAAATCAATTACCATCCTATAACCTGTAACAATTCTTTGTGGGATCAATTCATATTTATCATTAGGAACAACAGTAATACCTCCCTTCTTAGGGACACAATGGACAGGACTTACCCACTGACTATCAGCAATGGGATAAATTATGCCTGCCTCCAGGAGCTTTAGTATTTCTTTTCTTACCACTTCTTTCATCTTAGGATTTAACCTTCGTTGGTGATCAATAACTGGTTTGGAGTCTTTCTCCAATTTTATTTTGTGTTGGCATAGAGTGGGACTAATGCCCTTAAGGTCATCAAGAGTATATCCAATAGCAGCACGATGCTTATTTCGAGTTTTCAATAATCTCTCCTCTTTCGGCTCTGAAAGGTTAGCAGTAATAATAACAGGATATATCTTCTTTTCATCAAGATAAACATATTTAAGAGTATCAGGGAGTGGTTTAAGCTCAAACACGGGATCACCCTTGGGTGGTGGAGGATCCCCTAGAATTTTAACAGGCAAATTGCGTTTCAAAATAGGCCCCTGTTTAAAGAATACTTCATCTATCTCCCTTCTTTCATTCATAAACATATCATTTTCATGGTCTAGCAAATATTGTTCTAAAGGATCATTAGGAGGCACGACAATAGAAGCAAGACCAATAATTTCATCCTTACTAAGCAATTCTTTATCATGGGGTTGTCTACGAAATATAGCAAAATTAAACTCATGAGACATATCCCCCAAACCAATAGTAACAACATCCTTTTCGCAATCTATCTTAGCATTAACAGTATTCAAGAAGAGTCTACCAAATATGATGGGACAAAAGCTACCTTGTGGGGACCAAGAACAAGAAAATCAGCAGGATATTTAACTTTCCCACACAAGACTTCAACATCTCTAACAATCCCAACTGGTGAAATAGTATCTGTATTAGCAAGCTTAATTGTAACATCAATTTCTTCTATCTCAGCAGGTGCAATATCATGCATAATTTATTTGTATAAGGAATGAGGTATTGCACTAGCACTAGCACCCATATCACATAAGCCATGATAACAATGATCTCCTATTTTAACAGAAATAACAGGCATGCCTACAACAGGTCTATGTTTATTCTTAGTATCTGGTCTAGCAATTCTAGCAGCTTCATCACAGAAATAAATAACATGCCCATCAATATCATCAGCCAAGAGATCTTTAACCATAGCAATACTAGGTTCAACTTTAATTTGCTCAGGTGGTGTAGGTGTTTTAGTATTACTCTTATGAACCATAGTTGAAGCTTTAGCATGATCCTTTATCCTAACAGGGAAAGGGGGTTTCTCAATATAAGTGGTAGGAACAATAGGATCATTATAAGTGATAGTCTTTTCTTCAACTTTAATAGGTGCAACTACTTTTACTTCAGTGGGAGGATTATATTTAAACCACTTCTCCTTAGGGAGGTCAACATGAGTAGCAAATGATTCACATAAAGAAGCTACTATCTCAGAGTCAAGTCCATATGTAGTGCTAAATTCACGAAAAGCATCGGTGTCCATAAAAGATTTAACACAATCAAACTTAGGTGTCATACCTGACTGCTTACCTTCGTCAAGATCCCAATCTTCAGAGTTGTGTTTAATTATTTCCAATAAATCCCATCTGAATTCAATAGTCGTCATCATAAAAGAACCAGTACAAGAAGTATCGAGCATGGAGCGATTGTTGAGAGAAAGTCGAGCATAAATTTTTTGAATAATCATTTCTCTTGAGAGCTCATGATTGGGGCATGAATATAACATTGACTTAAGCCTCCCTAAGCTTGAGCGATGCTTTCTCCTTCACGAGGCCAAAAATTATATATATAAAGTTACGATCATGATGAACAAGATGCATAGGATAAAACTTCTGATGAAATTCCAATTTCAATCGGTTGTAGTTCCATGATCCCATATCATCACATAGCCTATACCATGTCAATGCCTCTCCCTTCAAAGATAAAGGGAAGACCTTCTTCTTGATAACATCATCGGCCATACCTACAAGCTTAAATAATCCACAAACTTCATCCACATATATTAGGTGCAAATCGGGATGCAACGTTCCATCTCCTGCAAAAGGATTAGCTAGCAGTTTCTCTATCATACCCGAAGGAATTTCAAAGTAAACATTTTTAGTAGGTTGAGGAGCAACTCTTTGCTCTACTGGTCGGGGTGAAGATACCCCGAGCAAGCCCCTCAAAGGATTATGTTCCATTGTAACAAGTGACAGTAAATTTCAGCACACTATATAAATTTTTCGTTACCAAGTTCCACTTACCAAATGCGCTTCACTCCCCGGCAACGGCGCCAAAAAAGAGTCTTGATGACCCACAAGTGTAGGGGATCTATCATAGTCCTTTCGATAAGTAAGAGTGTCGAACCCAACGAGGAGCAGAAGGAAATGACAAGCTGTTTTCAGTAAGGTATTCTCTGCAAGCACTGAAATTGTCGGTAACAGATAGTTTTGTGATAAGGTAATTCGTAACGGGTAACATGTAACAAAAATAAATATGGTGCAGCAAGGTGGCCCAATCCTTTTTGTAGCAAAGAACAAGCCTGGACAAATTCTTATATAGAGAAAAGCGCTCCCGAGGACACATGGGAATTATTGTCAAGCTAGTTTTCATCACGCTCATGTGATTTGCGTTCGTTACTTTGATAATTTGATATGTGGGTGGACCGGTGCTTTGGTGCTGCCCTTTCTTGAACAAGCATCCCACTTATGATTAACCCCCTATTGAAAGCATCCACAACTATAAAAGAAGTATTAAGGTAAACCTAACCATAGCATGAAACATGTGGATCCAAATCAGCCCCTCACGAAGCAACGCATAAACTATGGTTTAAGCTTCTGTCACTCTAGCAACCCATCATCTACTTATTACTTCCCAATGCCTTCCTCTAGGCCCTAAAAATGGTGAAGTGTCATGTGGTCGACGTTCACATAACACCACTAGAGCAGAGACAACATACATCTCATCAAAATATCGAACGAATACCAAATTCACATGACTACTTATAGCAAGACTTCACCCATGCATGTCCTCAGGAACAAACATAACTACTCACAAAGAATATTCATGTTCATAATCAGAGGGGTATTAATATGAATTAAGGATCTGAACATATGATCTTCCACCGAATAAACCAAGTAGCATCAACTACAAAGAGTAATCAACACTACTAGCAACCCACAGGTACCAATCTGAGGTTTTGGGACAAAGATTGGATACAAAAGATGAACTAGGGTTTGAGAGGAGATGGTGCTGGTGAAGATGTTGATGGAGATTGACCCCCTCCCAATGAGAGGATCGATGGTGATGAATCCCCCCTCCCGGAGGGAAGTTTCCCCGATAGAACAGCTCCGCCGGATCCCTAGATTGGTTCCGCCTTTTGGCGGCGGTGTTTCGTCCCGAAAGCTTGCTTATGATTTTTTCTAGGGTAAAAGACTTCATATAGCAGAAGATGGTCACCGGACGGCTGCCAGGGGGCCCACGAGGTAGGGGGCGCGCCCGGGGGGTAGGGCGCGCCCCCACCCTCGTGGACGGTGGGTGGCCTCCACATGGTATTTCTTCCGCTCAGTATTCTTTTATTAATTCCAAAAATGACTTTCGTGGAGTTTCAGGACTTTTGGCCTGGGCGCGCCCCACCCTCCTGGACAGTGGGTGGCCTCCCTCTGGTATTTCTTCTGCTCAATATTCTTTTATTAGTTCCAAAAATGACTTTCGTGGAGTTTCAGGACTTTTGAAGTTGTGCAGAATAGGTCTATAATATTTGCTCCTTTTCCAGTCCAGAATTCCAACTGCCGGCATTCTCCCTCTTCATGTAAACCTTGTAAAATAAGAGAGAATAGGCATAAGTATTGTGACATAACGTGGTATAACAGCCCATAATGCAATAAATAGCAATATAAAAGCATGGTGCAAAATGGACGTATCAGCAATCTTTTGCAAAATGTCTCAAAATCCTTTTTGAGCATTTACAGCCGTTATGCTGTCCAATTTCTACTAGAAATTCTAATGCCTTTGCATTGTTTGGTGTTTCAGATGTCTTCTCGCACTACACACCAGGTGGTACGTCTGACTCAGTTCATTGACGTGCCTGGGCACACGGCCATGCTAGTCCTTGTGATGATAGAGACAGGGTATAGATGGTATCCAGACTATACCGTTGAAGAGCAGTATCACGATTTTAATCAGAGTCACTATATCTGCACCGTGAGGATATTTCCTTCTTACCTCGGAGCTACCGATCCCCTTCACTGGTGTTACGTGCTCGGTGTTACCATGGAGATGTCCGTCCAGGATGCTGCTTACTCCATGATCACTATCATTCAAACCGGGTATGCATCACTTCAGGACACCGAGTTCTGCTAGCTGCCGGGAGCACACACTAGTCAGGAGGGGTATTACACTGGCCTTTATGCTGACGCTTCTAATGAGGAGCCACATCTTCGCACCACCACTGAGATGTTGGAGGAGACGGACCGTGAGAACCGTGCCCTCCGCATGGAGTTGTACAACACTCATGCGGACCACTGGGCCACCCTGACATAGTTGGCACCTGCCGTGCAGACTGGTTACCTTGATATGCGGGATTTGTACCCTGTACGCACTCGTTTGCTAGCTCGCATGGACTATCCAGATATTGGAGGCATAACACCTCCACGTGGGCGTCGTCTGCCATTGTTCATGGGACCAAGGCCTCATCCAAGTCCTTATGGTCCACAGGCCCGACATGACCGGGAGTTTCCTAATCCGCATGTTCCGCTTCCAGGCTATGCGAGTAATCTCTATGAGGACTACTACGGAGACGGAGATGACTGAGCTGGATCATGGCACTAGTAGTATGTAGTAGTTGTATCTCCACAGTCCTGCATGTCTTGTGGAGTAAGACTTAGTGTGTACTGAATTCCGAAGGTGTAGAAAAATAATGTATAGGAGCTTGGAATGCCTCATATGAGATGTAATCTTTCTTTCATTGCAGTTGTACTTCAGCTTGGGCTTGTACTAAACCATGTATGGTGTGTATGACCGATGGTATATATATGGCAGTTTCTGTATTACCATGTCGTACGAATGAACATCTCTACATTCCGTGTCATCCATTACATTATGCACTCCTATGTCAGAGTTCTGCCATCCTTGTCTAAACCGTTGTTTTGTTTTCCTAGGATGGTCAACACCTGAAGCACCCCTGCTGCCCAGGAGCAGGGTGAAGGCATTGGGGCAAGGGATGGGAATCTTCCTCATCCACCTTCCTTGGCTGAGGTCATGTTGGAGGCCGAAAGGAACAAACATGAGACCAATCGTCTGTTGGAACGCATTGAGCAAAACACAACACATCACTAGAGGAACGAATTGATGTCTCTCAATGACTTCATCAAGCTGTACCCACCTACCTTCCATCATTCTGTCGAGCCTCTCGATGCAGATGATTGGCTCCACAGCATCACCCACAAGCTATGTTCTGCACACGTAGTCGAAGCTGACAAAGTCAGTTACGCCGCTTATCATCTTGAAGGCCCCGCCAGCCTTTAGTGGGAGAACTATGAGGCCATGTGCCCAGTTGACCAGGTTACCACTTGGGCAAAGTTCAGCGAGGCTTTCCGTGAGCATCACATCCCGGAAGGTCTTATGGATCATAAGCGGGAGGAGTTCTGTAACTTCACCCAAGGTAGGCTCACTGTGGATGCATACAACAGAGAGTTTGGGAACTTAGCACGCTATGCACCTAAAGAGGTATCCACCAACGCCAATAAGCAGGCAAGGTTCCGCAAGGGACTCAGCCCCGAGCTTTGCCGTGATCTTCGTATGCACGACTGCACTTCCTTCCAGAAGCTAGTGAATAAGGCTATCAGTGCCGAGACAGGTCAGACTAACTTCGAAGCTACACGCAAGCATGCCCATGACACCGGTTCCTCATCCGGTTCTGTCTCTCAGAAGCGCCGGGTGTGGGTGCCTAACATAGCTCTGCCACCGAGGTTCACTCCGAGGCCATCCTATTAGGCGCCTCGCCCAACCCAGTAGTATGCATCGCCCAAGTCTTATGGTGGATCAGCTGCCAATGCTCCTCCACGCACCAACACTGTGACATGCTTCAAGTGTGGAGAACCAGGTCACTACATGCGAGAGTGTCCCCAGAACAACCCCAACTAGTCCGAAAAGGCTGTTGGCTGTGGCAAGCCAACATGGAAGGTGTACTATGCCAAGCCAGCCACCGCTGCTCGTGGCCATGTGAACTGTGTCTCAGCTGAAGAGGCTCAGGATGATCCCAACGTCGTTCTTGGTACACTCCTTGTTAACTGCCATCCGACATCTGTTCTTTTCGATACTGGAGCATCTCATTCATTTATATCTGAGAGCTATGCTCATTTGCACAACACCACATTTTGTGATATGCCCACTTCCATGCTAATTTAACCCCCTGGATCCAAATGGCAAACTTCTAGAGTAAGCCATGGGAATGAAATTCATGTCGATAGACTTGTTTTCCTTGCATCTTTGATAGCTCTCAAATCCTCGGGCATAAAAATCATCTCGGGTATGGACTGGATGACATCCCATCATGCTAAGATTGATTTCTACTCTAGGACTGTTCAACTTACACATCCATCGGGCAAGGTTGTCAATGTCTTGACCCGAGTGTCTGAGCGTCAACTCTACTCCCTTAATGCCAGTCCTTTGCCAGACCTCGAAGACGTTCCGGTAGTCTGTGACTTTCCGGATGTCTTTCCAGAAGAACTACCAGGTATTCCACCTGACAGGGATGTCGAGTTCGTGATAGATCTTGTCCCAGGAACTATCCCAATCTCTAGGAGACCATATAAAATGGCACCACTAGAACTAGCTGAACTCAAGAAACAACTCGATGAGTCCTTGAAAAAGGGTTTCATCCGTCCTAGTTTTTCTCCATGGGCTTCTCCCGTCCTCTTCATCCAGAAGAAGGATGGTACAGATTGGATGGTTGTAGATTATTGACCCGTCAATTTGGTCACCATAAAGAACAAGTATCCGCTCCCCAGGATCAAAGACCTGTATGATCAACTCGCTGGATCCTCAATCTTTTCTAAGGTGGATTTGAGGTTGGGCTACCATCAAATCAAAATCAAGAACAGGGACATTGCCAAAACGGCCTTTATTACTCGTTATGACCAATACGAGTACACCGTCATGTCTTTCGGTCTAACCAGTGCTCCAGCCACCTTCTCACGGTTAATGAACTCGATCTTCATGGAGTACTTGGATAAGTTCGTCGTGGTTTACCTTGATGATACACTCATCTACTCCAAGAATGAGGAAGAACATTCTGAGCATCTAAGTCTAGTATTGATGAAACTTTGAGAGCATCGCCTTTATGCCAAATTCTCTAAATGTGAATTCTGGTTGCCAGAAGTGACCTACCTAGGCCATGTAATCTCTGGTAAGTGTATTGCTGTCAATCCCGAGCGAGTTCGAGCCGTTCTTAATTGGACTCCACCTGAATCTGTCAAGCAAGTTCGGAGTTTCCTTGGCTTAGTGAGCTACTGCCGCCGCTTTGTCGAGAATTTCTCCAAGTTTGCTAAACCTCTAACTGAACTCCTCAATAAAGATAACAAGTTCGAGTGGACCCCACAGTGCGAGCACAGTTTTCAGGAACTGAAAAGACGCCCCGTACTGGTACCACCAGATTTCTCCAAGGACTTTGTTATATATTGCGACGCCTCGCGCCAAGGACTAGGTTGCATACTCATACAAGATCGTCATGTAATTGCCTATGCTTCACGACAGTGGCATCCACATGAGGAAAATTATTCTACACATGATCTAGAGCTTGCAGCTGTAGTCCATGCACTTAAAACCTGGCGACATTACCTTCTCCGTAATCGTTGCGAAATCTTCACCGATCACTAGAGTCTAAAATACATATTCACCCAACCGGATTTGAATCTCATGCAAAGACGTTGGGTCGAGTTGATCACAGATTACGACGTAGGTATAACTTACATCCCAGGAAAAGCCAATGTCATGGCTAATGCATTAAGTCGTAAATCTTATTATAACAATCTGATGTTACAACAAAGTCAACCACTTCTCCATGAGGAATTTCGGAAGCTTAACCTTCACATTGTTCCTCAAGGATTTCTTTCCACCTTGGTGGTGAAACCTACTCTTACGGATCAGATTATAGCTGCCTAGAAGCGTGATAAAGGTATAACCCACATCCAGGAGAACATTGCTAGCAGGGTTGCTAAATGTTTCTCTATGGATGACTGAGGTGTTGTCTTCTTTGAGAACCGCCTAGTGGTTCCCAAGAACTAGCATCTACGGCAGTTGATCCTTAAGGAGGCTCATGAATCCCCTCTCACCATTCATCCCGGTAGTACTAAAATGTGTTAGGACCTACGCCAGAGGTTCTGGTGGACTAGGATGAAGAGAGAAATTGCTCAGTATATTGCTAATTGCGACGTCAGTCGTCGTGTTAAAGTAGAGCATCAATGGCCTACTAGCACCCTTCAACCATTAGCTATTCCTGAATGGAAATGGGATAAAATTGGTAAGGATTTCATCATCGGTTTTCCCAAGACCAAGAGAGGGAATAATGTTATCTTCGTTGTCATCGACCGTCTTTCCAAAGTAGCCCATTTCCTGCCTGTTTGAGAGAGTATAACCGCTAGTCAGCTAGCAGACTTGTATATCTCCCGAATAGTGTCTCTTCATGGTGTTCCATTGGAAATTAACTCGAATTGCAGAAGTCTCTTCACCTCTCGATTTTGGGAAAGTTTCCAAAATGCTATGGAACTCATCTCTCCTTTAGCACCGCCTTCCACTCTCAATCAAGTGGTCAAGTAGAACGTGTCAATCAAATTCTGGAAGATATGCTCCGAGCTTCTGTTATCTCATTCGGAATGGATTGGGAGAAATGCCTTCCATTTGCCGAATTTGCTTATAACAATAGCTATCAATCTAGCTTGGACAAAGCTCCTTTTGAAGTTCTCTATGGACGAAGGTGTCGAACGCCTCTTAACCGGTCAGAAGCCGGGGAAAGATAATTCTTTGGCCCAGATATGATCCAGGAAGTAGAAGAGCAAGTTCGCGTTGTTTGTGAAAAGTTGAAAACAACCCAATCTCGTCAAAAGAGCCAATATGATCATAAACATAAGGCCATGACTTTTGAAGTTGATGAGAAGGCTTACCTTCGGGTTACCCCTCTAAAGGGAACCAATCGCTTCGGTATTAAAGGCAAATTGGCTCCTCGCTACATTGGACCCTTTCGCATTATCACCAAACGAGGAGAAGTTGCCTGCCAATTGGAACTACCTCGGCATCTATCCAGAATTCATGATGTCTTCCACATTTCTCAACTCAGGCGTTGCTTCAGATCCTATTCGTGGAGTGGACCACGAAATGCTTGATCTCCAAGATAATCTCACATATCGAGAATATCCCGTTCGTATCCTTGATCAAGCCGAGCGTACACTCGATGCCATAACATCAAGTTCCTCAAGGTTCAATGGTCACACCATTCCGAGAAAGAAGCCACTTGGGAAAGGGAGGATCATCTTTGACTTGAGTACCCCACCTTCTTTCCGAAGGATCCTAAATCTCGGGACGAGATTTTTCTGAGTGGGGGTGAGTTGTCACAACCCTAGTCAGTGCAAGCATTAGAGTGACTGCATCATGTTTACTTCTCTCAGAAACTTTGCAATGGGGATGACAGAACCCCCAGCACCCCCTTAATCCAACTAGGGTTTACTAAAATCTTTTTCAATGAACCTGAAATGCCCTTCTAAAATGTTCATCATCTTTGCCTTGGTCTAGAACCTCAAACAAAAATGGTGCACACTTTTCTAGGACATCACAAGGTCATTGGATTAAATCATATGTTATTTGCATTTGGACATTTAAATGCTATAAAATATTTTAAATGTCCAAATAATCATAAACTTAAATGTTTACTGTTGGATATATTCTAAACAGTGGGCAAGAGAAGTTTCATGATTTTTGGAAGTGTCTAAGTAGTTTTAGAAAAGCCACAAAGTTAGAGAAGAAAAAGAAAAACAGAAATAAAAGGAAAAACACATACCTGGCCAACTGACCTGGCAAGCCCACCTGGCGACCCAGCACTATGCTGGCCCCAGGCCAGTCAGCTGCTTCCTCTCGCCAGGCAGGCAAAGAGGAGAGCGTCGGCGCACCCGAGCTCGCCACAGCGTCACCTGCTTGCCGACGAGCTGCTGGACGCATGGATGATCTCCACGTCATTGCCACGACCCCCTCGACACCTCACTCTCCCCCCAGCGCCTCTCTCTCGCCCTCTCCCACTCATGACCGACGCAACCGCAGCCGCACCACCGTCATAGTCGCGGCCACCGTCATCTCCATGTCGCCTCGCCATGTCCAGGAGCTCCACCGTCCTCCGCTTCGTCGAGCAGACCGAGCCTCAGGCGCTCGTTCGCCCCAGAGCCACTGCAACGACCTTGCTCCACCTTGCCGTTGCTGGAGATCCCCTTCGCCGTCTCGCTCGCTCTAGCTTGTCCCCGACCTCGCCGCCTAGCTTGCCGTGAGCTCCTGCTTCTCCCCTCCTCTTCGTTCTCGCTGTCGTCCACTGCATCGACTGCAACGAGCACACCCGCACGCGCCACCGCCTGGTCTCGTCACCGACGTGGCTCCGGCCACCCAACAGCCTCACCGTCGTGTCCACTAACTTCACCGCACCATGTAGACCACGTAGGAGCTGGCCATGTGCCTCCAAGCTCACTGCTTCGACGAGTTTGACCTCACCCGAACTCCGGCAGCCACCAAGTTCGTTGCCGGCGTCGTTTCTGACGACCCCGAGCTCAACCACCACCACCCCTCGACACAGCTTGCTCCCTGCTACCCGTAGGTGGCCTCCGCCGTCCATTTGGTCGCCGGAGTGCAAAACCCGGACCCCTCTGCCATGTCTGGTCATCGCCGGTGGCTAAACACCGGCGAGTTGACCCAGTTTGACCAGGGATTTGATCCCCCCAGGTCATTGACATGTGGTCCCTGCCCGTTAGTCAAACCTAGGTTAGAAGTTAAACTAATCTTAATTAGTTAGTTAACTAACAGTGACACTGACCAGTGGGTCCCAATGGTCAAGTTTGACCTGGACCGCCCAATTGACTTGCTGATGCAATGCGGACGCAGTAAAGCTTTTTCTGGATTTATTCTTATTCAGGAAATTCCAGAAAATAGTGCTAACTTCAAAAATTCATAGAAATTAATCTGTAACTCCAAATGCAAAGTGTTATATATGAAAAATGATTAGAAAAATCCAATCTATCCATATGTACTTGTTTCATGCATGTTTAAACAAGTTAACCTTGCTGTTTAGTGCAAAACATGATAAGGCACTATTTAAGATCACAAAATGAGTTTGGAATTGAACCTTTGGTTCAAAATGGCTCAAACCCATCTGGTTATAGTTGCATTAGCCCAACACACTCATTTTTCCATGACATATGAATGCATCATATTGTTGCATATTGCCGTGTACTGGTTGTGTTGCCGGTGTGTTCTCTGCGGTAGGTTCTGTCCCGGAGGATTACCGTGAGTACCCAACCGAAGGACAGTACCAGTCTACCGATCTACCAGGCAAGCAACCACCATTTGATCATATCGATAAAATCCCATGTTCTCGCTTCTGCTCTCATTTACTGCATTTAAGACAACAACGTTTCAAACTGTTGTGTGTTGCGGTAGTTGAACCCATTTCCTCTGCATGGCCTGTCATTGCCACAGTTACTAGATGAAACCACTAGCATGTGTAGGAGTTGATTGAGCCATGATTGTGTTTCCTACCTTGCTATGCCTGCTATGCTTAGAGTCGTGTCAGGTTTGGTTCATCTGGGTGATGGGCTAGAGTGAAATGATCATGTCGGTGATAAGAGTGAAGTGTTGAACACGATTCGGTACAGGTATCAATGAGAGGCCATGTAGGAGTACATGGTGGGTTGTTTCATTGGAACCATCCTTAAGAACAGAGATTTGTATGTGTAATTTAAGATTTAGCTACTACCATGCATTGGGCCCTGAAATATGACCCCGCTCGACTTATTAGTTGCCCTTGTCCTCTGTCTAGGAGTTGCAAGTAGTTTCTGGTGTTTGTAGTATACTGGAGGCTGTGCGCAGCGCTGACCCTCGGGGTGGGCTGTGATAGGTAGGTACGTGGCACGGTGTACCGGGCGCCCGTTTGGTGTCTCGGGAACCCTGCACACATTGTTCGACGCCGTATGCGGAAACCTCGGCCAGACTCCCTGTGGATGGAACCTGGATAGGGGATAAACCTGGACTAGAGACTTGTGGTTAGTCAGGTCGTGGTCTACACCCATGTCGGCTTGCGCTTGAAGTCTGCCGAGCACATGTCGTGTGCTGACTCTAAGTGGTGGAAACATGTATAAAGAAGTACACCCCTGCAGGGTTAACATCATATATTCGAATAGCCGCGTCTGCGGTAAAGGACTACTTGGTTGCCTATACAGTTCATAGACAAGTAAATGGAAACTACTAAAAGCCTCAAGACAAGTGTGAGTGTCGTGGATGGCCCTTCCGTAGGATGACGGGAGTGGATCCGCGGTAGTGTATTGTTGTGGTGAGTAGTGGACTTGAGTGCGCAAAACATTTACAAGTTGGTGTCTCGTAAGATAGTTTAGCCAAGAGTCAAAGCTGGCTTGCTGCAATAAACTCCACTATCCCTTTGTTGATAATGTGCATGTATGTAGGATCTGATGTAATTCTTGCTGAGTACCTTTGTACTCATGGTTGCTTAATTACTATTGCAGAAGAGAATGCCACCCCTTCTGATGGGTTTTACGTAGACCTCGACGTCAATGAGTAGCTTGATGCCCAGGTGGTGATCCTGAGCATGTGAAGGACCCTTGTAGGATAGATGGGCTTCCTCAAGCCTTTTTACTTTCTAGTTGTTTGTACTCAGACAAGTTGCTTCTACTTGTGCTTGTATGCTTGTATGAGTTGAATGTCGGGTCGTGTGACCGCTATCTGTATGAATGATATGGCTCTCTAGAGCCTTTTAAATAAAGTACTGGAGTTGTAGAGTTTTTTGTGATGCCATGTTGTATTTGCACATATCGAGCATATTGTGTGTATGATTGAAATGCTTGGTATGTGTGGGATCTGACTACCTAGTTGTTTATCCTTGGTAGCCTCTCTTACCGGGAAATGTCTCCTAGTGCTTCCACTGAGCCATGGTAGCCTGCTACTGCTCCAGAACACTTAGGCTGGCCGGCATGTGTCCTTCTTCGTTCCTATGTCTATCCCTTCGGGGAAATGTCACGCGGTGTTCCTTTAAGTCCTGGTAGCTTGCTACGACTTGGGTTCATTCGCTGTTGATCGACACGTTCGTTGCTGGGTCATGTATGCATGTCCGTGTAAGTTAGCGCCACTTTGGGTTCACGACTAGTCATGTCAGCTCGGGTTCTCTGTCATATGGATGCTAGCGAGACTATCATATACATGAGCCAAAAGGCACAAACGGTCCCGGGCCTGGTAAGACGACACCCATGGGAATACCGTGCGTGAGGCCGCAAAGTGATATGAGGCGTTACATGCTAGATCGGTGTGACTTAGAATTGGGGTCCTGACACTTATATTCTTGCCATGCTTGCTTGAAATGTATTGTGAATGCTTAAACTTATGCTAAAATTCCATCTCAACTTGAAGAACTTAAAAACTGCAACTTTTGCTTGTTGAGGGTCTAATCACCCCCACCCCCCCTCTAGACCGCTCTTCACAATCCTTTCACTTATTCCTTCATCCATCGTGATCTCACCCAAAACTTGAAAACTTCAATCACATAAAACTCAACAAAACCTTCGTGAGATCCATTAGTATAGTAAAGAAAATCACTACTTTAAGCTACCTTTCTTCACCTTTGTTACCATTACTACTTATTGCTTGTTACAAATTATCTTGCTATCAAACTACTTGTTACCGATAATTTCAGTGTTTGTAGAAAATACCTTGCTGAAAACTACTTGTCATTTTCTTCTGCTCCTCATTAGGTTCGACACTCTTACTTATGGAAAGGACTACGGTTGATCCCCTATACTTGTGGGTCATCAAGACTCTTTTCTAGTGCTGTTGCCAGTATTTAAAGTGGTGATTTGCTTTATTATACTAATGGATCTCACAAAGTTTTGTTAAGTTTTATGTGATTAAAGTTTCAAGTTTTGGGTGAGATCACGATGAATGAAGGAATAAGGAGTGGCAAGAACCTAAGCTTGCGGATTCCCAAGGCACCCCAAGGTAATATTCAAGGACTCCCAAGCAACTAAGCTTGGGGATGCCCTGGAAGGCATCCCTCTTTCTTCTAACGACCATTGGTAGTTTTACTTGGAGCTATATTTTTATTTGTCACATATCATGAGTTTTGCTTGGAGCATCTTGTATAATATGAGTATTTTCTTTGTTTATTATTTAGTTTGTCACAATCATCCTTGCTGAATACACTTGTTTGAGAGAGCCACACAGATATCATGATTTGCTACAATACTCTATGTGCTTCACTTAAATCCTTTGAGCTAGGAAGTTACTCTAGTACTTCACTTATATCTTTTTCAGCATGGCGGTGGTTAAATTTTAAAGAAATATGCTCTCATGCTTCACTTATATTATTTTGGGAGTTCGAAATTTTAAAGTAATATGCTCTCATGCTTCACTTATACTATTTTGAGAGATGAAAATTTTGAAGAAATATTTATGCTCTCATGCTTCACTTAGATCTTTTTGAGAGTTAAGAATAGTAGTGGTAATTTGCACGAGATATGAATTTGGTCCCAGAGTGATAGATATCCAAGGGGGATATAATAAAAACTTTCATGAAGATCATTGGATATTATGAACTTGATTCCTTGCAATAGTTTTGCGATATGGAGATAGTGATATGTGAGTCATGTTGGTGAGTAATTATGCTTTAGTGATAATATTGGTGTTGAGGTTTGTGATTCCCTATGCATGCACGTAAAGTCAATAGTTATGCAATGAAATTATATCCTACTTGTGGTGCATTATTCAGTATTAATTATTTTCAATGCTCGTTTGTGACTGTTTATGTTTTTTGGTTGGTTGCTTCTCAATCTATTTGCTAACCTTCCCTTGTACTAAGAGGGAATATTGCTTGTGCATCCAACTCTTTAAACCCAAAGTTTTGCCAAATGAGTCCACCATACCTACCTATATGCGGTATTTCCATGTCGTTCCAAGTAAATTTGTATGTGCCAATTCTAATTTTCAAAATGAATTTCTTTTTGTGTGCTCGTACCGCTCATGAAGCAGCAGGGGTGGCCAATATTTTCCATGCTAGGTATGTTATTCTCGCAATGAGTGTTGATTCACTTGTCATTGCACAAGAGTGTGGCCGGTAATAGGGATGCCCATTCCCGAAATGAAGAAAATACTGTGATAATAAATTCCTTGGAAAGTGTTGGTACGGAAGGCACCCGTGGATACGGCTAGCCATGGATTGTGAAAGAATGGTGGAAAGGAAATAAACTTTACTTTTTGTTTGGGAACCACCTATAATTTATCTAGCATGGAAGTATTGGGAATTCTCAGTCGTTTTCGTTGACAGGAAAAGCATGCCTCTCAAAACAATTTTATCTCTCAGTTTAAGCTATGAGCTCTGGCACCTCTACAAATCTCTACTTCCCTTTGCAAAGGGCATATCTATTTACTTTTATGCAATTTTTTTTATGTTGAGTCACCATCTTCTCTTATAAAGCACCAACTAGGGAACACTATTGTCATACTTGTGCATTTGATGTAGTTAATATTTGAGTGTGTTTCATGAATGGATCAATGATTGAGCATAATGGGCTAGGGATAACTTTCTTTAGCATTGATATTTGGAAAGACATAGTTACTTGTTGATATATGCTTGAGTATTGATGTTTCCATGTCAAATTATATACTATTGCTTGAATCATTCAAGTCCAAATGTCCATTGCCATAAAGAAAAGAATATATGATGAATATGTTAGGTAGCATTCCACATAAAAAATTCTGTTTTTATCATTTACCTACTAGAAGACGAGCATGAATTAAGCTTGGGGATGCTTGATATGTCTCCAACGTATCTATAATTTTTTATTGTTCCATGCTATTATATTATCAATCTTGGATGTTTTATATACATTTACAAGAAACTTTATATCATTTTTTGGGACTAACCTACTAACTTAGTGCCCAACGCCAGTTGTCGTTTTTTGCTTGTTTTTTACTTTGCAGAATATCAGTACCAAAAAAGTCCAAATGCAACAAAACTTTTTGGAGATCTTTTTCTGGTGATAAGAGACCCTGGAAGCTTCTGGAGGCCACGAGAAGATGAAAGTGGGGCCCACTAGGAACCAGGGCGTGCGAGAGGCCTCTAGCGCGCCCTGGTGGGTAGTGGGGCCCACGGGCATCATTTTAACCTACCTCCGCCTCTATAAATACTCTAAAATCCCAAAACCCTCAGGGGAGTCCACGTAATACTTTTTCCGCTGCCGCAAGTTCAAGAACCATGAGATCCAATCTAGAGGCCTTTTTCGGCACTCTGACGGAGGGGGAAACGATCACGGAGGGGTTCTTCATCATCCTTGCTGCCCCCCCCCCCCCCGATAATGCATGAGTAGTTTACCACAGACCTATGGGCCCGTAGTTAGTAGCTAGATTGCTTCTTATCTCTTTTTGATCTTCAATATAGTGTTCTCCTCGGTGTTCTTGGAGATCTATTTGATGTAGTGACTTTTTGCGATGTGTTTGTTGGGATCCGATGAATTTTGAGTTTATGATCAGATCTATCCATGAATATTATTTGAGTTTTCTCTGAACTCTTTTTTGCATGATTGTTATAGCCTCGTATTTCTTCTCTGAATTATTGGTTTGGTTTGGCCAACTAGATTGATTTTTCTTGCCATGAGAAGAGGTGCTTTGTGATGGTTTCGATCTTGCGGTGCTCAATCTTAGTGACAGAAAGAGACATGACACGCATGTATCGTTGCTATTAAGGGTAACTAGATGGGGTTTATTCATACGTGAGTTTATCTTGTCTATATCATGTCATCTTGCTTAAAGCATTACTCAGTTCTTTCATGAGCTTAATACACTAGATGCATGATGGATAGCGGTTGATGTGTTGAGTAATAGTAGTAGATGCAGGCAGGAGTCGGTCTACTAAGATTGGATGTGATGCCTATATACATGATCATTGCCATGGATATCGTCATAACTATTTGCTTTACTGTCAATTGCACAATAGTAATTTGTTTACCCACCGTATGCTATTTTCTCGAGAGAAACCTCTAGTGAAAACTATGGCCCCGGGGTCTATTTTCTATCATATATTAAACCAAAAATACCTTGCTGCAATTTTCTTTTATTTATTTTATTTTGTGTTTTAGTTAGATCTATTTATGAAAACCTATACAATTTAATCTTTCTCAAATACCGTTGAGGAATTGACAACCCCTCTACGCATTGGGTTGCAAGTATTTGTTGTTTGTGTGGAGGTGTTGTTTACATAGTGTTGCTTGGTTCTCCTACTGGATTGATAACCTTGGTTTCATAACCGAGGGAAATACTTATCTCTACTATACTGCATCATCCTCTCCTCTTCGGGGAAATCCCAACGCAGCTCACAAGTAGTAGGCACCAGGGCGCGCCCACACCCCTAGGGCATGCCCTGGTGGCTTGTGGGGCCCACATGGCTCCGCTGACACTAATCTCAACACTATAAATTCCTATTTCCTGAGAAAAATATAAGAGAGGAAATTTCATCGTGTTTTATGATACGAAACTGGCGCCACCTCCTATTCTTCATAGGGAGGCCAGATCTAGAGTCCGTTCGGGGCTCCAGAGAGGGGCATCTTCCATCATCATCATCATCATCAACCATCCTTCATCACCAATTTCATGATGCTCACCACCGGATGTGAGTAATTACTTCATAGGCTTGCTGGATGGTGATGGGTTGGATGAGATTTATCATGTAATCGAGTTAGTTTTGTTAGGGCTTGATCCCTAGTATCCACTATGTTCTAAGATTGATGTTGCTATGTCTATGCTATGCTTAATGCCTGTCACTAGGACCCGAGTGCCATGATTTCAGATATGAACACTTTATGCTTTCATGGATATATTTGTGTTCTTGATTCAATGTAGCAAGTTATATGCACCTATTACGTGTTTTGGTCCGCATACCCCAAGGTGACAATATTTGGGTTTCTTTCCTGTGATTAAAGTACTTTGAGGAATTCACGTATTCACTATGTGTTAATGCTTTGTTCCGGTTCTCTATTAAAAGGAGGCCTTAATATCCCTTAGTTTCCTTACGGGCCCCGTTGCCACGGGGAGGGTAGGACAAAAGATGTCATGCAAGTTATCACAAGCACGTATGACAATATACAGAATACATGCCTACATTGCATTGATGAATTGGAGCTAGTTCTGTGTCACCTTAGGTTATGACTGTTACGTGATAATGTTATCCAACGTTATCACCGATCCAATGCCTACGAGCTTTTCACATATTGATCTTTGTTAAGTTAGTACTGTTACTGCTACTGTCACAATTGCTACGAACCTATCACTGTTGCTGTTACTGTTACTATTGCTATTGCTACTATTTCTATCAAATTATCATATTACTATCCTACTGATCATCTGTTGCAGATATTTAATCTCCAGGTGTGGTTGAATTGACAACTCAACTGCTAATACTTGCAAATATTCTTTGGCTCCCCTTGTGTCGAATCAAGAAATTTAGGTTGAATACTCTACCCTCGAAAACTCTTGCAATCCTCTATACTTGTGGGTTATCAATGGTACCTTTACAAATGCAACAATCAAGGAGTTACCTGGTAATTGAGGGGGCACTTTCACCTGCCCCCATGACCTCGACCTGCACTTCTTCTATTGGGGAACGTAGTAATTTCAAAAAAATTCCTACGCACACGCAAGATCATGGTGATGGCATAGCAACAAGAGGGGAGAGTGTTGTCTACGTACCCTCGTAGACCGTTAAGCGGAAGCGTTATGACAACGCGGTTGATGTAGTCGTACGTCTTCACGATTCGACCGATCCAAGCACCGAACGTACGGCACCTCCGTGTTCAGCACACGTCCAGCTCGATGACGTCCCCCGGACTCCAATCCAGCGAAGCGTCGGGGATGAGTTCCGTTAGCACGACGGCGTGGTGACGATGATGATGTTCTACCGGTGCAGGGCTTCGCCTAAACTCCGCGACGATATGACCGAGGTGGAATATGGTGGAGGGGGGCACCGCACACGGCTAAGGAACGGTCCGTAGATCAATTTGTGTGTCTATGGGGTGCCCCCTTCCCCCGTATATAAAGGGGGAGAGGAGGAGGGGGCCGGCCTAAGGGGAGGCACGCCCTAGGAGGGAGAAACCTACTCCAAGTAGGTTTGCCCCCTCCCTTTCCTATTCCAAGGAGGGGGAAGGAAGGAGTGGGAGAGGGGAAAGGCAAGGGGGGCGCCGCCCCCCCTTCCTTGTCCTATTCGGACTCAAGGGGAGGGGGCGCACCTCTTGCCCCGGCCGGCCCCTCTCTCTCTCCACTAGGGCCCAATAAGGCCCATTAGTTCCCGGGGGGGGGGGGGGTCCGGTAACACTCCGGCACTCCGGTTTTCTCCGAAAACATCCGGAACACTTCCGGTGTCCGAATATAGTCATCCAATATATCAATCTTTATGTATCGACCATTTCGAGACTCCTCGTCATGTCCGTGATCACATCTGGGACTCTGAACAACCTTCGGTACATCAAAACTTGTAAACTCATAATAAAACCGTCATCGTAACATTAAGCGTGCGGACCCGACGGGTTCGAGAACTATGTAGACATGACCTAGAACTATTCTTGGTCAATAACCAATAGTGGAACCTGGATGTTCATATTGGTTCCTACATATTCTACGAAGATCTTTATCGGTCAAACCGCATAACAACATACGTTGTTCCCTTTGTCATCGGTATGTTACTTGCCCGAGATTCGATCGTCGGTATCCAATACCTAGTTCAATCTCGTTACCGGCAAGTCTCTTTACTCGTTCCGTAATACATCATTTCATAACTAACTCATTAGTTACAATGCTTGCAAGGCTTAGGTGATGAGTATTACCGAGAAGGCCCAGAGATACCTCTCCGACAATCGGAGTGACAAAACCTAATCTCGAATTATGCCAACTCAACATGTACCTTTGGAGACACCTGTAGAGCACCTTTATAATCACCCAGTTATGTTGTGACGTTTGGTAGCACAAGTTATGTTGTGACGTTTGGTAGCACACAAAGTGTTCCTCCGGTAAACGAGAGTTGCACAATCTCATAGTTGCAGGAACTTTGTATAAGTCATGTAGAAAGCAATAGCAACATACTAAACGATCAAGTGCTAAGCTAACGAAATGGGTCAAGTCAGTCACATCATTCTCCTAATGATGTGATCCCATTAATCAAATGACAACACATGCCTATGGTTAGGAAACATAACCATCTTTGATCAATGAGCTAGTCAAGTAGAGGCATACTAGTGACACTATGTTTGTCTATGTATTCACCCATGTATCATGTTTCCGGTTAATACAATTCTAGCATGAATAATAAACATTTATCATGATATGAGGAAATAAATAATAACTTTATTATTGCCTCTAGGGCATATTTCCTTCATCTTCCGTCTCCCTTGGGGGCCTCCTTGCAGAGCCATTTCTCTACATGGACATTTGGAACGCCATCCCTTTGGAAGAGAAGTCAGATGACTAGGGGCTGAAGGGAAAGCAGCTCGCTTTCGATTAGAGGAAGGGGCGTTACCGATAAAGCTGGGCTCATCCCCGGCACGTCAGGGACAATGGCCACCCTTGAGCCGTAAAGGCTTTCTAGATAAAATTTCCTCCCTTCATAAATAAGGGCTAAATCCTCATCCTCGTTAAAAAGGGGGTCCTTTGCTCGGCGGTGCAGCTCCGGCTTGAGTGTCGGGCTGCTTGTGGCCTCAACCCAATGCCTCCATCTCTGTTCAGAACCAGTAAACGGCTAATTAGATATTAAAACAACTCAGATGGACGAGAAACTCAGGGAAAACTTACTATGTGAGCGGGATTGTAGTAGGGCAGCCCGTCTCGGAATTGTCGCTGGGCAAAGTCCTCTGCCACCCCCTGATAGATGCCGGCCAGCGCTGCTCCAAAGGTTGCTTGGTCATAGAAACTCTCCTGAATTGTTCACGAAGGGTCTTCGGTCCCGTTGAACCCGCATAACAGATGAGGGCGCTGCCGAAGGGCTAGACTCTTGGGTTTATCACTGTGGCCATTATATTTATTATAGTAAGGTCAATTCTCGTCAATTGCTTCACCCGAGCTGCCAGCTTGGTTACCTCGACACTTTCCTCTTGGGCATGGCCCTGCGACCTCCAGCTGTAACGCCTCTTCGGGGGTTCCATGGAGAACGAGGGGAGTCCTGGACGAACTGGGTCAAGGAGGGGAACGTCGTCTATGTAAAACCACTCGGTCCAGTCGTCGGTATCCTCCCGAGGTGTGCCTGATGGGTATTCGGTCCACTCGATTCGGCAAACTTCGGAACTTCTTGTCAGGAGAGCAAGGCACTACACAGAAATACTTTCTCAATCCAGAGCGGGTCTCTATCAGATCTGAATCTGGCAAATATCCTTGCCTGGCCAGGCACTCCAGTTGGATGCGCGAGATAGCGCAACTGCCCCAGTCGCCTCTGATAGGTCCGTGAGGGTGCCTCGAAGATCCCGCTTTGCTCGCCATGATAAGCTCTCAGGGTTGGACTTGGGAGAAGGGGAGCGCTTGCGCGATTGGAAATAGGAGTTGGGGGTGTGTGTGGCAAATCTACACGCCCGACATGCAAATAAAAAGGGGAAAGGGCTGACGCTTCGATGTTTCGCCATAAAGCGGTCCAATTCCCCATAAGTGGTTACCAAGGTCAGAGATTAGACGCCACGTGCGACGGGGTCGGGCCTGCCCGACAGGGTCACTAACCTAGCCGAAGACTTTCTAAAACCGAGCTAGAGGAATCATTCACAACAACTCGCCTATCGAGCCAAAGAGTCTGGAACCGAAGTCCAAGAACGTCGTCCTTGGCGTCGAAGACCAGTTCATGGGGCTACTAACGGTGTCCTGGACTAGGGGGTACTAACCTAGTCGGCCCCTGCTCCTCGGATTGGGCTAGTGGGCTCTCATTCTTCTCAAGATGGACTTCGGAAGCTGCATGACGGGGCGTGATCAGGACTGCATCTGCCGAAGGCTTGACGTATACTCCAAGACTTCTCATGCCGCCTCCACGCCAAGATACCGACCTTGTAACCCTAGATACCCTACCTGGCGTGTATATAAGCCATAGGGTTTAGCCCGTAGAGGGGACATCAATGCAATCTCATTCACCTAGCCCTAGAGTTAGAACACATCTTACGATCTCGAGGTAGATCAACTCTGTACTCGATACATCTATATCAATATAAATAAGAGCATGACCTAGGGTTTTACCTCCAGCAAGAGGGCCCGAACATGGGTAAACATCATCTCCTTGTTCCTGTTACCATCTGTACGAGATCCACAGCTCGAGACCACCTACCTCGAGGTCTGCCGGTTTTCACACCAACACTGATGTTCTCGTGGCTTTTGGAAGGCCATTTCCTAGAGATCAACTATGATCAATGGCCACAAATAGAACAAGAGGGATACTACCTTATATATCCTCAGTGGTCTACATTTTATGAAGAAAATCTCCGAGCCCCAAGGAGAGAAGAGGGATAGGTTTGCCAAAGAACAAGGGAGTGCTAGAAATGATGTGGAGCATGCATTTGGTGTGCTCCAATCTTGTTGGGTTATTGTTCGGTGTCTTACTAGAACATGGAGCACTAGCACTACATGGGAGGTAATGACAGGTTATGTGATCATGCACAACATGATCGTAGAGGATGAGCGTGATGACAACTTCTATGACCAAAGATGGGATTATGAGGGTGAGTTGGTTGAGCTCGAGGGAGAGGCGGCAACGTTTGCGTAGTTCATCCAATTTCATCATGAAATACGTGATCAAGCAACTCACATTCAACTTCAAATGATTTGGTTAAGCATATGTGGACTCACGTAAAAAACCAATAGTTATATCTGCTCTTTTTCTTTCAATTTATTTGCTATAATTTTAAATCTATTTGGTTGTAAAACTATGTGATTTATATTTGTTTGGTTGTAAGTTATTTGACTTATTTATTTAATAATGTGCAATGTTTCAATCATTTGTTTATTTGATGTAAATGTGTAGAATGTCTAAAATAAGAAAGTTTAGATAAAAACAGCAATGCGAATCAAATGGATTACCCGTTGGACGCACCGGCCAGAAAAGAGCTGACAACGGATAGACACCGCCCCTCCAGACCATCTATAAACTAATAGAAAGCGGACAAATCCAACGTCCGTTGGGTCGGCCGGTTGGAGTTGGCCTTACGGCTGTACCAACTTTAGTCTTTAGTCTATCCACCAGCCACCTCTGGACGGGGGCAACGCGCGAGAGTGGTCCTAGAGAGAACTGAAAATAAGGAACGACGCAACGAAAACGGTAGAGGGCAACGATTATCCCAGCAGAGCACCGGAGAGCATTGTCAGTGTCACAGCTCCTGCTTCTTGTGCTGTGCCTCAGACCTTCGCTTCGACTCCTATTTGAAGTTGGCGCGAGCCTGGTACGTGAGCCCGATGCTCCAGCTCGCCGGCGCGGCGTCGGCGGCGACGATGGTCAGCCCGGTGGTGTAGGAGGTGAGCTTGAAGCTGAGCGCCTGGCCGCCGAGCTGCCCGAACGCCTGGTACGATGCGCCCCAGTTGTGGCTCATGCGCAGCCACACCATGCCGCCGCTGCCCTTCACCCACATCTCCCCGACGTCGCCGGCGCCGCCGACGTTGGTGACGTACACCAGCAGCCAGTGCGGGTTCCCCTGGAACGCGAACCGGATCCCGCCCTTGCGCATGCACGGCACCCTGCGGTACATGACGGGGACGATGCCCGCATGCCAGTCGGCCATCTTCTTGAAGGCCGGGATGGCGAGGTCGAAGTGGGTGCGCGGCGGGTTGCACCAGCCGCCGTTGTTGGTGTCCTGCGCCCAGTTGGGCGGGCACAGGTTGGTCGCGGTCACCGTGAGCACCGGCGAGCCCCTGTAGCAGGCCGTGGCTTTCACGCACCGGATCTGGTAGCACGTCCCGCACCCGTAGCCGTCCAGGAACAGCGTCGAGCTCAGCGCCGCCGTGTCCGCGCCGTACCCCGCCGTGATATCGTACCCGCACGCCCCGCCTGCGAGAACACAAGAACTAGACATTAGCATAACAAGAAACAAGCATGCATGGTCATTGACCAATGTAGTACGTGTGCAGTGCAGGCTACGTACCCATCGTCTCGGCCGTAGCCTCGTCGCCATAGAACGTGGCGTGGGCGGGAGTCCACTGCATGGCCCTGAACCTGGCGTCCACGGTGGTGGCCACGCCGGCAAGGGAGACGAGGAGGACCAAGACGGCCGCGGACTTGGACTTGGACGCAGCAGAAGCCATTGCCTTCGCTTCGCTTTGCCTTGTAGTAGTGCTCTCTTCTTGGCTGAGTTCTGTCAGAAGATGGCATGGGGCGAGTGGATTTATAGTGTGCACTACGTCGGATTGGATCAATCAGTGTGGTGGTCAGATCAGCCGGTGATGATTGAGGAGGAATATATATCGTTCAATCTTCGGGCCAAGTCGTGCCTGCACGCAGTCGCGAAATCGTGCAGATTTGTACGGCGTGGCATACGTGCGGGCAAGGAACCGAGCTGTACTCTGTTATTCTGCCGTTTTGCTGGTAGACCGGATTTTGTATGTTTTTCTCCTTCGAAAAGGAATTTCGCACGTTGGAACTGTGTCTTTTAATTTCTGATCACGATATGTTATTTTTTCTGGGAGAGATCGGATAGGTTATCATTCTTATTCTATTTTTTAAAACTAGCACAAATGTTCGTGCGTTGCAACGGAAAAAAGACAACGTTTTCTATGAATGTGCCGGGTCAAGCAACTATGCCATAAGACAATGGATGGATCTTTGATCAGGACATGCATTGTTATGATTCCCAGTAAATTGATTTGACTGAAGAGCGTAACTTTATTATTAATTTATTCTTTAGATGACTATTGGTACATTCTAAAATTTAAAAGTAAAACATGAAATAAATAGCAATATCAACAAATCTGAAGTAATAGCAACAGCAAGCTAACCAATCACGTGTGATAGTTGCAGTAAGTATCTATTCAAAAATAATAATGCAACAAGCATAATCTGCTCATATTTTTTAGTTAAGAATTTTTTTTGTGTGGAACTCGCATCAAAACGTATTTTATCAGAAAAAATTATAGACACTCATCTTTTCTTGGAGGACTTCATATTAACATGTTTGATGCTTCCTGGGTTTGAATTGAATCTGTAAATATATTTCATGAAAAAAAAAGTTTGTAAAATATATGCTCGATACCCTGAACTGAAGTTATGACTCTAAATTCTCTCTCATGTTACTTCCTATGTTTATTATCTATATCTACTCTGTGCTTCTTTTAACTAAAAGAAATATAGCCAATTTAGTTCATAAATGACACCAAGATGACCAGCTCATATGTTCAAGTCACAGCCCACCCCTCCTCTCCTACTATGCAACCACACAATTAGAGATGCGTAACAGAGCACTAAAGTGAACAAAAAAAACCAGGGATGCTTCCTTCCCGACGCATGTTGTTCTTGATGCCGAAGGACCGTGGCTTGTGTAGAGAGCAGACCATCAGATAATTACGCACCCCAAGCCCAGCACGCTGGACACACGTCACACACATGACGACAGAGACGCGTGCAGCCGGCTAGCATGCTTTGCCGCCCGAGTGGTGCACATGAGCGCGCATCGCACGTCACGCTCGCCGGACACAGTTATCGGACGCACGCCGCACACCAGCACAGCCGCTGTCCTCGTCAAACCCACCGTTTGCTGCTAGACAACAGACGTCTCGGTCGTCTCGTCCTCGTGTTCCCTTCTTCCTCCTCTCCAATCAGGAACTACTAATTCCCTCGATAGATTAGATGGGCGCGTAGGCGACTGACGGTCTCGAGCGTTGCCAGAAAGCGCCACGGGGCTCTGTGACTCGCTTCTCAACTGGTTCCGAAGGTTTGCTGCCTAGCCCTCCTCTTCCATCCTTTTCGCTCACGGTCGGCAGGAGGGACGAATCACCCTGTGGAACTTGCCTCATCGTATGCCTCCTCTCGTCCGATGGCTCCATCTGCTAGTCCGCCTCTACCGCCGGATCCACCTTTTGCCTTCTCTTTCATGATCCAGTATTTATTGGAGGGTTAGAGAGGGCACCAAGGGTTGCAGAGATTGGTGTCTCGTGTAGGAAACAAACACGAGCGGGGAGACCGGGAGTGCTTGCGAACGAAAAGACTCCAAGTGGGCAACATATATAGGACAAAAAAATCACCTAAACGGGGTGGACGAAAACAACAACGCAGCGGGGGATATATAGATAGATTAGTATCACCTTGAATATAGAAAATAAATATAGACATGTTGAAGAAAAAAACTTAATGCGTAAATTCACGGGAAGAAACGTAAGGGCCCGTGCATTGCAACGGAATAAAAAATGTCCATGCACTTTATTAATGACAAAACACAGCGTGTAAGCCGCAATAATCAAGCTCTCCTTTTTTAGTGAGAGACTCATGCATTCATGGTAAAAACTAATGTATATTTTAAGGTAGATGCATGATGTTAATAACATATAGTATGATTTATATAACCATGAATGCAACTATATCGTAGATCAAAAATCTATCAATGAGATACTTTTACTTTATGAAATGTCATAAACTTTGTGAATACTTCAAATGATATTAGTAGGAACCGTAAATTTTTCAGAAATTTAGAAAATCAAATAACATACTTAGAGTTTGAACCTACTTGAATTTAAATTTAGTTTGAATTTGAACAGGAAATATTAACTATATGTAATACTCCTATGTAAATATTTTATTTGGATCTTTAGTGGTCCATATAAGCAAACATAAATTTTACAAGGCATTTGAATGAATTTTGGTTCAAACAATCCAACTTTTGTTTGAAATAAAACAAAAGTAGAAAAGGAAAATAGACAGAACCCATCCCATGAGTAGATGCGTCCTCTCTCTGTTTATTGGATCGGATCTCTTTCTTGTTGGCACCTACAACCAAAAAGTCACTTTGGAACCCGGGTGCATTGGAGCCCTATTTTTTGAACTGTGTCAAAATGCTATTTTGAAGTTTCAAAAAATTCTGAAAACAAATCAACATGTTTATATGAATGTATATTACACATGTGTAAATTTGGATGCTGAAATAAGTAACCATGTGAGTTACACAAAAATGACAAAATCGTCATTTTGGAAAGATGAACAGTGCATGCATTATTCACTATTTAGGAATCACCATTTTGTCATTTTTGTATAGGTCGCATATTTACTTATTTCATCACAAAACTTTACACATGTGTAATATACATCCATATGATGACATAGAATTTTTCTCAGAATTTTTTGAAACTTTAAATGTGATTTTCGAAGTATTTAAAATAAAGTCCTCCAATACACCCGGGTTCCAAAAATCCACTCTCACCCACCTACAACCGGCTATCTCATGTAAGCCCTTCTCTCTCGATCTATCTGATCTCGTATGATAAACTGAACCTACGCCTCACCCCATTTTTCTTTATTTCGGAAAGACTTGTTGATTGTCTACTTGCGGACATATAAAAATCTGTGAGATTCGATGTAAAGTACCAAGGTGGCACTATCAATTAACATAAGCAAACTTTGTCTTTTAAAAGAAACTGAAAGGCAACTCTGCTGGTTGCATCCTTTACTACGTAATAGCGTAGAGGTTCTTGGGTTGATCCCAAAAAGAGCAATATTTTCCCCTTATTATAGGATGCCTGGCAGTTATTTTTGTCTAGATGGGCTAAGGCCCGATAGCGGCTTGGTGAGGAGGGTGGGGCGCAGCAAGTCATTATGCATCAGCTTCGTCGCCGCGCCGCCGGGCTGCCAGGCGTAAAAGAAGTAGTCGTCTGAGGGCTCTTCCGTGGGACTGAAGAAGAGCTTTGGCCGGCCGGCGGCGACGAACTCTGGTTTGCCCGCCGGAGGTGGAGCTCGAAGAAGCGCGGCGACGAGAGCGTGGCCTGCCACGAACGTGAGACGCAGCGAAAGCGCCCCGCGGACTTGGCCGGCAGGTAGGCAAGGATTTCCATGACGACTTTGTGTGGCAACGGCGACCTCTGTGCCGAGGCATCATCGTCCTGCTGCTTCTCCTGCTCCTGCTCGTGTGCCGCCATCGATCCTTGTGCTTAATTGTTCTCGGTTGTAGTGGCTTCCGATGATGCCCCGATCGATGATCTCGCGTGGTTGTCTATGATGGCTCGATCTTATTTAAAACGGCGAGAGATCGAGCTTGGCTACGTGAAGCAGGAATCGTGCTTGTGTACGTAGACGTCACAAGTTGGTGTTTGCGTTTGATTCGGTTTGGGCGTCCCGCGTCTTGTTTCCTATTTAGTGTCTACGGGTTTGAGTTGTACCACGTGACCAAAACTAACATCGTGCGTGACGGGCGTGGGCCACATGATCACATGAATAGTACCACCTCGAATGTAGAAAATAATATTGGTGAAAACTGAAAGTGTAAATTCACGGAAAGAAACCGTATTGTGACGGTGAACCCACGGAGTCAATCCGTGTTTTATTATTAGGAAAAGATAACATATACACTTTATTCAACCGAAATAACAGATACATCATCTGTTTGTGAGGAAAGGTACAATTTCAATCATAGGCTCCTCAAACCAATCAACAGCACAAAAAAAATCTAGCCAACCTAGCAAGCTCGTGCACAACTTTATTGGCTTCCCTATTACAGTGTTCAAGCATGGAGGAAGAAAAATCACAAGCCAAAAAATAGCAATCATCAAAAATTGCAGTCGCCGCTCCTGCTGACCGTCCTCCATTATTCATAGTTTCAATAACCTCCAGATTATCAGAATTAATGACAAGGCGGTTGCATCCCGCCCGTTGTGCTAGTGATAGACCAAATCTGAGAGCCCAAGCTTCCGCTGTTAGAACGTCGACACAATGATCTATTTTCCATAAACCCCCTGCAATAAAATTCCTTTTATATTCTCAGGGTGGCCCCAACCGTACCTTTGACAAGATCATAATCAAAAGAAGCATCAACACTAAGTTTTACATATCCCACTGGAGGACGAGTCCAACCCCCCTTTTCATAGAAGCCTTTGGACTGGAGGCACCAACATAATTAGTCGTAAGAGCTTGTATCCTCATTGAAACATATTTAGCATCTTGAATTCTCTCCTTGTGCACTAGTTTGCGTCTTTTCCAACACAAATACCAAGATGTAACAACAATCAGCTCCCGAATATTCTGAGACCCCATAATAGATTAATGTTTGTCAGGCATGTGTAACAAAAATTCAAGAACCGCCTCTCATCAACTTCACAAGCTTTAACAATAATCTCGTCTAAACCAAGCCTTCTCCAGACATCCTTAGCCTTTTGGCACTGAAACAACAAATGCTTTGCGTCTTCTGAACCCGAAGCACAAGAGGGGCACAAAGGTGAAAACTTTCATGTGTCTATTGACGAGCATAACACGACATGTGAGAGTGTCGTGTAGTGTCTGCCAAATAAAAAAAATCACCTTCGCTGGACAAGATAAATTCCAAATCTTACCCCAAATGGGATTAAAATTAGTTCGACCCATTCCATTTGCATGACGAAGTTTCCTTCCATGTTGATGATCCCATGCGACAAAATATGCAGATCGAACAAAAAAACTCCCACTCTCAGTATGAATCTAGGCAACAAAATCTGACATATCAAACTGAGGCAGAGGGATAGCAACGACCCGTTGTGCATCAACGGGCCAGAAGGTCTGTCTGATAAGATCCTCATTCCATCTGTTTGAATATGGGTGAATTAATTCTGATATTTAAAACAAATGTTACCCCTTTGGAGTGATGACCTTTCTATTAGCACGGTTTGGGATCCAAGCATCTTCCCAAATATCAATATTTTGACCATTTCCCACTCGCCAGATATAGCCATTTTTTAAGGTATTAACACCTGCCATGATACTTTGCCATGTGAAGGATGATCCTTTTTTTAATTTCACATTCAATGAGTCTCCATCAGGAAAATACTTTGCTCTCAAAATGGCGGCACACAATGAGTCTCCAAGCTTATTTAGCCAACATCGCCAAATTAAAACAATAATGTCACGAAAACCCATTCTGCCTTAGCTTTTCGAGACACACATTTTCCACCACGCCATCCAATGCATCCTTCTCTGGTTGTCTCCAATGCATCGCCAAATTTACATTCTTATTCTAGGTTGGACAGAGTTACATATACAATGAACAGGCCGGGTGTCTCCTGCGCGGTTCCCTTTCTGGAGAAGCAGCTGATCTTGGTCGTGGGTGTTGGGAAACGTAGCATGGAAAACAAAAAAAAATTCTACGCTCACGCAAAGATCTATCCATGGAGATGCATAGAAACGAGGGGAAGAGTGTGTCTATGTACCCTCGTAGACCGAAAGCGGAAGCGTTTGACAACGCAGTTGATGTAGTCGAAGTTCTTCTAGCTCCGATCGATCAAGAACCGAACGTACGACACCTTCGAGTTCTGCATACTTCAGCTTGGTGACGTCCCTCGCCTTCTTAATCCAGCAAGGTGTTTAGGCAATAGACGA
Source organism: Triticum aestivum (assembly GCF_018294505.1). NCBI lineage: Eukaryota > Viridiplantae > Streptophyta > Magnoliopsida > Poales > Poaceae > Triticum > Triticum aestivum. Next base: position 394,991,537 of record NC_057795.1, on the reverse strand, counting down.
GTTCCGTCAGCACGATGGCGTGGTTACGGTGATGGTGAAGTGCTTCTCGTAGGGCTTCGCCTAAGCACCGCAAGACTATGACCGGGGTGTAAACTGTGGAGGGGGGGGTGCCGCACACGACTAACAATTGATGTTGTGTGTTCTAGGCGCCCCCTTCCCCACATATATATAGGTGGGAGGGGAGGAGAGGCAACCAGGGGTGCCCCAAGTAGGATCTGAATCCTACTTGGGGTTTCCCCAAGTGGCGCCCCCCCTCTTTCCTTTTTCCACCGGAGAAGAAAGGGAAGGGGGGCCGAACCCCCCTTTTTCCTTCTCCAATTCGGCCTCCTGTCTAAGGGGGGGCGCCGCCCCTTGTGGGCTGGTGTGCTCCCCTCTTATGGCCCATATCTTCCCCCCGGGGTTCCGGTAACACCCCTCCCCCCCCCCCCGTACTCCAATAATTGCCCAATACACTCTGGAACACTTTCGGTGTCCGAATACTATCGTCCTATATATCAATCTTTACCTCTCGAACATTTCGAGACTTCTCGTCATGTCCGTGATACCATCCAGAACTCCTAACAACATTCTTTCACCAAATCACATAACTCATATAATACAATATCATCATCGGACGTTAAGCGTGCGGACCCTACGGGTTCGAGAATTGTGTAGACATGACCGAGACACCTGTCCGGTCAATAACCAATAGCGGAACCTCGATGCTCATATTGGCTCCTACATATTCTACAAAGATCTTTATCGGTCGAACCGTTATGCCTGAAGGAAATATGCCCTAGAGGCAATAATAAAGTTATTATTTATTTCCTTATTTCATGATAAATGTTTATTATTCATGCTAGAATTGTATTAGCCGGAAACATAATACATGTGAGAATACATAGACAAACATAGTGTCACTAGTATGCCTCTACTTGACTAGCTCGTGAATCAAAGATGGTTAAGTTTCCTAACCATAGACATGAGTTGTTATTTGATTAATGGGATCACATCATTAGGAGAATGATGTGATTGACATGACCCATTCCGTTAGCCTAGCACTTGATCGTTTAGTGTGTTGCTATTGCTTTCTTCATGACTTATATATGTTCCTGTAACTATGAGATTATGCAACTCCCGTTTACCGGAGGAACACTTTGGGTACTACCAAACGTCACAACGTAACTAACTGGGTGATTATAAAGGAGTACTACAGGTGTCTCCGAAGGTACATGTTGAGTTGGCATATTTCGAGATTAGGTTTTGTCACTCCGATTATCGGAGAGGTATCTCTGGGCCCTCTCGGTAATGCACATCACTATAAGCCTTGCAAGCAATGTGACCAATGAGTTGGTTACGGGATGATGCATTACGTAACGAGTAAAGAGACTTGCCGGTAACGAGATTGAACTAGGTATTGGATACCGACGATCGAATCTCGGGCAAGTAACATACCGATGACAAAGGGAACAACGTATGTTGTTATGCGGTTTGACCGATAAAGATCTTCGTAGAATATGTAGGAGCCAATATGGGCATCCAGGTCCCGCTATTGGTTATTGACCAAGAATAGTTCTAGGTCATGTCTACATAGTTCTCGAACCCGTAGGGTCCGCACGCTTAAGGTTTCGATGACAGTTATATTATGAGTTTATGAGTTTTGATGTACCGAAGGAGTTCGGAGTCCCGGATGAGATCGGGGACATGACGAGGAGTCTCGAAATGGTCGAGACGTAAAGATCGATATATTGGACGACTATATTCGGAGTTCGGAAAGGTTCCGAGTGATCCGGGTATTTTTCGGAGTACCGGAGAGTTACGGGAATTCGCCGGGGAGTATATGGGCCTTATTGGGCCATACGGGATTAGAGGATAGAGGCCGAAAGGAAGGAGGCGCGCAGCCCCCCTCTGGTCCGAATTGGACAAGGGGTGCGGCCCCCTTTTCCTTCCTCCTCTCCTCCTCTTTCCCCCTTCTCCTACTCCAACAAGGAAGGAGGGAGTCCTACTGATGGAGTCATGTACCTAGGGTAGGGTCATAGACCTGATCTAAGTACCCTGTCCGAGGACACCCTTAGAAGAGATCACCTTCCAGTCGACCTACGAGGGACTCACTCGACTTACTTGAAGGACTCGACAGTTGGCGCCGACTCACTCGACCACCAGAAGGTCAAGAGACACTCTGCACTGCAACGGCCTGTAATTAAGTAGACTTTATGATAGTAAAAACACTTTATGTGGGGTGTTACCAGTAACGCCCCGGACTTAATGTACCTTAAACCCTTCATTACGTGGGTTGGCTGGGGTCCTGGCGCACTCTATATAAGCCACCCCCCTCCACAGGCAGAAGGTTTCGGCACCCTGTAATCCATATACACATAATCCACTCGACCGCCTCCGGGCTCCGAGACGTAGGGCTTTTACTTCCTCCGAGAAGGGCCTGAACTCGTACATCTCTTGTGCTTACAACCTCTCCATAGCTAGGACCTTGCCTCTCCATACCTACCCCCCACTCTACTGTCAGACTTAGATCCACGACAGTTGGCGCCGACCGTGGGGAGGGTGTTTTAGCGATTTTGTGGAGAAGTTGCGATTCTTCCGAGTACTTTCATCATGGTAGCTGCTGGAGTTTTAGTCGAGGGTCGAGAGATTCGTCTCGGTGCCCTCACCTTCGTCGCCGACGACTCCGCCTGGCTCCAGGAGGCTCCACTCGACGTCGATGCGCTCCCCGTCCGCGGTGCGACGCATTTTCGCGCATGTGTCCGCGGTGTTCTGCTATGGCAACCGTCGACCCCATATCGGTCGACTCCCCTATCGACCACCCTCCCGGTCTCCCGCCAGCGCAAGCGCTCGGGTCGGTCGAGGCTTCAACGGTGGGTGAGACACGCGGTGGCTCGCCAGACGGCCACCACCCAAGTCGCGGCAATCGAGCCCGACGAATCTCTCTGCGGCCTGTTCGATCTGTCGACTAGCTCCGTAGAGACTGCGTCCGAATGCGATAGCAGTGATCCAACGGCGGAAATCCTGATGGTCGACGGGCCTCGCAGCCCTCCTGGCTTCGCCCGTGATGGTGGGGCAGGCGACGGAGGCGACCCCGCACGAGACCACGAAGAGTACCAGCCTGAGCCACTCGACTCTCTGCAAAGAGAGGAACTTCGCCGCAGGAACATGGATGCCCTGCATACTGCCATCGCAGGAGAAACCCCCGAGGCTCGCGCCTTGGAGGAGGCACGTTTGGCCAATTTGGCCGAACGCGCTCGCCTGGAGAATCTTCAGCGAGCACTCGACGAGCGCGCGCGGCAACGAGTTCCCGACGCCAGTCGACGTCAACTATTCCCGCCGACTCAAGTATATCGAACCCCAATCCAGAATTTAGCAGCTGCGACCCGTATAGCAGAGTCCATCCAGCCCTCTCAGTCGGAAGCTGGCAGAGGCTTGATGCAGATCAGGGATCTGCTCCGGGCAGCAGGGGATCAGAATTCAGCCGTGTCGCAGTCGCGCAACAGAATTCACAGTCGATCTGTCGCTGCGAATACGGTTCAGTCGGCTCACAGTCCCAGATCGCCTCCGCGGCGTGAAGGGCGCGAGAATCGGCGAGACCAATATGGAGACCGACACGACCGAGATGATAGGCGTCGAGTGCCCACTTCCCCTCCGAGGGGTGGGTCTTATGCTCCTCGGCAGCAAGATGACAGACGTCAGCTCAGTGCGGGGCGAAGAGTTCCAGTCGACCCCAGGGAACCAGGCTTCGACGCGCGATCCATTATCGTGCAAGGCTTGGTCGACCGGAACAGAGCCCATCGAGGTGGACTCGACAGAGATGCGCCCACGAGCAGTCGAGTGCATGTTTCTGGTCCGGAATGTTTCAGCAGAGCTATCAGAGCTGCAGTGATTCCTCCCAATTTCAGGTTGGCAACAGGAGTCAGCAAGTTCACCGGTGAGTCTAAGCCTGAAACTTGGCTTGAGGACTACCGAGTGGCAGTTCAGATTGGTGGTGGGAATGACGAGGTGGCCATGAAGCATTTGCCCCTCGTGTTGGAAGGTTCTGCCAGAGCGTGGTTGAATCAGTTACCTCCTAGCAGCATTTACACTTGGGAAGATCTGTCCCGAGTGTTCGTCAGAACGTTTGAAGGAACTTGCAAGCGACCGGCTGGATTGACGGAGCTGCAAGTCTGCGTGCAGAAGACCAATGAGACCCTCAGGGAGTTTATTCAGAGATGGATCACTTTGCACCATACTGTGGAGAATGTGTCTGATCATCAGGCAGTCTGCGCCTTCAAGAATGGTGTCAAGAACAGAGAATTGAGTTTGAAATTTGGTCGAACCGGAGACATGACCTTGAGTCGGATGATGGAAATTGCTACCAAGTACGCCAACGGTGAAGAATAAGACCGACTCCGAAGCGGCAAGCACAAGCCGAGCCAGTCGGAGAAGGGAAACACCAGTCGAAAACAGAAGCGGAAGGCTGAACCAGCAGCTCCTGGAGAGGCTCTGGCCGTGGCTCAGGGAAAGTTTAAAGGGAAACCAAAAGGATCCTGGAACCCTAAGAAGGTAAAGGATAAAGAAGGGAACAACGTGATGGATATGCCGTGCCACATCCACACGAAGAAAGACGAAGAGGGGAATATCATTTACCCAAAGCATACCACTCGCCAATGTCGACTCCTGATCCAGCAGTTTCAAGGAAAACAGTCTAAAGACAAGGAAAAGGAGTCGGATAAGGCCGAAGACAAGGAGGACAGTGAGGAAGGATATCCACATATCAACTCCACTCTGATGATCTTTGCAGATGTGGAAAGCAAGAGTCGACTGAAAGTCATTAACCGCGAGGTGAACATGGTTACCCCAGCAAAAGCAAATTATCTGAGATGGTCCCAAACACCCATCACATTCGACCAATCTGATCACCCGACTCATATTGCCACCCCTGGGAGGCAAGCTTTGGTGGTCGATCCAGTTGTCGAAGGCACTCGACTGACAAAAGTGCTGATGGACGGTGGTAGCGAGCTGAATTTGTTGTATGCAGACACACTGAAAGGAATGGGCATTCCGATGTCCCGACTGAGCACCAGTAACATGACCTTTCATGGAGTTATACCAGGGAAGAAAGCCGAGTCACTCGGCCAAATAGCTCTGGACGTGGTGTTTGGTGATTTGAAACATTTTCGCAAAGAGAAGTTGACGTTTGAGGTCGTGGATTTTCAGAGTGCATATCATGCCATTTTGGGGAGACCAGCTTATGCACGGTTCATGGCTCGACCATGTTATGTGTACCTCAAATTGAAGATGCCCGGCCCCAAAGGAGTGATCACTGTCACCGGTGATCGGAAAAAGGCAGAAGAGTGCTTTCAGAAGGGCTCAAAGATTGCTGATTCCCAGGTGACAGCGGTCGAGTTTGAAGAATACAAGCAAAACGCAGATCCGAGTGATTTGCTGCAATCCAAGAAACCCGCCACAGAATCTGCATTTCAGTCGTCCGGTGAGACGAAGCCTGTTCACATTCACCCGACCGACCCCGATGCAGCCCCGGCCCACATCTCCACAACACTTGACCCGAAATAGGAAGAAGCGCTCATCCAGTTCCTCCGTGAGAACTGGGACATTTTTGCATGGAAGCCCGCTGACATGCCAGGTGTTCCCAGGGGACTGGCTGAGCATCACCTAAGAGTCGACTCATCAGCAAAACCAGTCAAAGAGCATCTTCGGCGGTCCGCCGTCCAGAAGAGAAAAGCCATTGGTGAGGAAGTGGCTCGACTGTTGGCGGCAGGATTTATCCAAGAGATATACCACTCCGAGTGGCTCGCTAATGTCGTCATGGTTCCTAAGAAGGACAAATCGCTCCGAATGTGCATTGATTTCAAGCACATCAACCGGGCCTGCCCGGAAGATCATTTTCCTCTCCCTCGCATAGATCAAATTGTTGACTCGACCGCAGGATGCGAGAGATTGTCTTTTCTAGACGCCTACTCCGGGTACCACCAGATCCGTCTGTACGGACCCGACGAGATAAAAACAGCTTTCATCACTCCATTCGGGTGCTTCTGCTATATCACCATGCTATTCGGCCTCAAGAATGCCGGAGCCACATTTATGCAAATGATTCAGAAGTGTCTACTCACTCAAATCAGTCCGAATGTGGAAGCGTATATGGATGATATCGTCGTCAAGTCACGAAAAGGTTCCGACCTGCTCACTGACCTCGCCGAAACATTTGCCAACCTCAGAAGGTATGATATCAAGCTCAATCCATCAAAGTGCACATTCGGAGTTCCTGGTGGCAAGTTACTCGGTTTTCTCGTTTCCGAGCGAGGGATTGACGCTAATCCAGAAAAGATCGACACTATTCTCCGAATGAAACGCCCTGTGCGAGTGCACGATGTCCAGAAGCTTACTGGATGCTTGGCCGCATTAAGTCGATTCATCTCACGACTCAGTGAAAAGGCATTGCCTCTTTACCGACTGATGAAGAAGGCAGACAAGTTCGAGTGGACTCCAGAAGCTGATGCAGCGTTTGCCGAGCTAAAAGCTCTGCTCTCCACCCAGCCGGTGCTTGCTGCTCCAATCAGCAAAGAGCCTCTATTGCTTTATATCGCAGCTACAGGACAAGTCATCAGTACAGTGCTTACGGTCGAGCGGGAAGAAGAAGGAAAAGCTTTCAAAGTTCAGCGCCCAGTGTATTATTTGTCTGAAGTCTTGACTCCATCCAAACAGAGATATCCTTATTATCAGAAGCTTGTGTATGGAATTTACATGACCACAAAGAAGGTTGCTCATTATTTCTCTGATCATTCCATCACAGTCGTCAGCGACGCTCCACTATCAGAGATTTTGCACAACAGAGATGCAACTGGTCGAGTGGCGAAATGGGCGATTGAACTTCTTCCCCTTGATATCAAGTTTGAGGCAAAGAAAGCCATTAAGTCCCAGGCAATAGCAGATTTCCTCGCCGAGTGGATTGAACAGCAGCAGCCGACTGAAGTTCACTCGGAGCATTGGACCATGTTTTTTGATGGCTCTAAGATGTTGAATGGTTCCGGTGCTGGGGTTGTCCTGGTTTCCCCCAGAGGAGATAAGCTCAGATATGTGCTCCAGATTCACTTTGATTCCTCCAACAATGAGGCAGAGTATGAGGCCCTCTTATACGGATTGCGCATGGCCATTTCACTCGGCGTCCGTCGCTTGATGGTCTATGGCGATTCAGATTTAGTGGTCAACCAAGTGATGAAGGAGTGGGACGTGAGAAGCCCATCCATGACTGGATACTGCAGTGCAGTGAGGAAGCTGGAAAAGAAATTCGAGGGGTTGGAGCTCCATCATATACCCCGACTGAAAAATCAAGCAGCTGATGATCTAGCAAAGATAGGTTCCAAGAGAGGAGCCATTACGAGTGGTGTGTTCTTGGAGCATATACACACTCCGTCAGTCAAAGAAGATCCTTTCACTGAAGAGGCTCCACAGCCCAAGAGTGCCACAGATCCGACTGAGGTTGAAGTCCCAACAGTGGTCGACTTGGTCATGGAGGTCTTGATGGTCATTCCCGACTGGACAGGTCCGTATATCATGTATATCCTGAGAAAAGAGCTTCCGGAGGATGAGGAAGAGGCTCGCCAGATCGTCCGTCGATCTAAAGCCTTTACCGTAATCAAAGGACAGTTATATAAAGAAAGCGCGGCTGGAGTTGGTCAGAAGTGCATAACACCAGACGAAGGTCGAATCATCCTTAATGATATTCACTCGGGGACCTGTGGTCATCATGCGTCCTCTCGGACCATTGTGGCCAAAGCATACCGAGCCGGATTTTACTGGCCGAAGGCGAATGAGATGGCAAAGGAAATAGTGGATAAGTGCGAAGGATGTCAGTTCTACTCGAATATGTCGCACAAGCCTGCATCAGCTCTGAAGACCATCCCACTCGTCTGGCCTTTCGCAGTATGGGGGCTCGACATGGTTGGTCCTTTGAGAACAGGTCGGAGTGGCTTCACGCACGTACTGGTGGCAGTCGACAAGTTCACCAAGTGGATTGAGGCTAAACCAATCAAGAACCTTGACGGTGGTACTACTGTTAGTTTCATCAGGGAACTGATATTCAGATATGGAGTCCCGCACAGCATCATTACGGATAATGGGTCAAACTTTGACTCGGAGGAATTCAGGGATTTCTGCAATTCTCAAGGCACACGAGTCGACTATGCTTCAGTCGCCCATCCGCAGACGAATGGACAAGCAGAGCGAGCCAATGGCCTGATTCTCAAGGGATTGAAACCCCGACTGATGCGTGATCTCAAGCATGCAGCTGGAGCTTGGGTCGACGAACTTCCCTCGGTGCTTTGGGGACTGCGGACCACACCTAATCAGTCGACCGGAAGAACTCCATTCTTCTTGGTCTACGGAGCTGAAGCAGTCTTGCCGAGTGATCTTCTCCACAGTGCTCCTCGAGTTGAGATCTACAACGAAGCAGAAGCTGAACAAGCGCGGCAAGACGCAGTCGACCTTCTAGAGGAAGAAAGGGAGATGGCTCTCATCCGATCGACCATCTACCAACAAGATTTGCGTCGTTTCCACGCCAGAAATGTGAGGAGTCGAGCCTTCCAGGAAGGAGATTTAGTTCTCCGAGTGGATCAGAAGAAACATCACAAGCTTGCTCCTTCTTGGGAAGGACCCTTCATCGTCACCAAAGTTCTCCACAACGGGGCGTACCGTCTTTACAACGTCGAATATAATATCGACGAGCCCCGAGCTTGGAATGCGGAACTACTTCGCCCACTTTACACCTAAGTTTATCACTCGGATGAGTTGCAATAAAGTACTCCTGTAGTTCATGGATTTCAAAATAATAGTGTCATAGTTCCTCCATAATTTTTGTCACTTTTTATTTTGTCCAATAAAATTTTCCCCTCATTGGGTGACTTAGCCGCGAATCCGTTTCGCCTAAGTTTGTAAAAATCCTTACCGAGTGGTGAGCCAGACTCCCACTCGGAGGCTTAGCTGCGAATCCGTTTCGCCTAAGATTAAATAAAATCCTACCGAGTGGTAAGCCAGACTTCCACTCGGAGGCTTAGCTGCAGTCCAAGTACTCGCCTAAGTTATCAAAATCCCACCGAGTGGTAAGCCAGACTTCCACTCGTGGGCTTAGCTGCGAATCCGTTTCGCCTAAGATTAAATAAAATCCTACCGAGTGGTAAGCCAGACTTCCACTCGGAGGCTTAGCTGCAGTCCAAGTACTCGCCTAAGTTATCAAAATCCCACCGAGTGGTAAGCCAGACTTCCACTCGGGGGCTTAGCTGCAGTCCAAGTACTCGCCTAAGTTATCAAAATCCTACCGAGTGGTAAGCCAGACTTCCACTCGGAGGCTTATCTGCAGTCCAAGTACTCGCCTAAGTTATAAAAATCCTACTGAGTGGTAAGCCAGACTTCCACTTGGAGGCTTAGCTGCAGTCCCAGTACTCGCCTAAGTTATCAAAATCCTACCGAATGGTAAGCCAGACTTCCACTCGGAGGCTTAGCTGCAGTCCAAGTACTCGCCTAAGTTATAAAAATCCTACCGAGTGGTAAGCCAGACTTCCACTCGGAGGCTTAGCTGCAGTCCCAGTGCTCGCCTAAGATATAAAAATCCTACCGAGTGAAGAGCAAACCTCTCACTCGGAGGCTTAGCTGCAGTCCAAGTACTCGCCTAAGATATAAAAATCCTACCGAGTGAAGAGCAAACCTCTCACTCAGGGGCTTAGCTGCAGCCCAGTGCTCGCCTAAGATATAAAAATCCTACCGAGTGAAGAGCAAACCTCCCACTCGGGGGCTTAGCTGCAGCCCAGTGCTCGCCTAAGATATAAAAATCCTACCGAGTGAAGAGCAAACCTCTCACTCGGGGGCTTAGCTGCAGCCCAGTGCTCGCCTAAGATATAAAAATCCTACCGAGTGAAGAGCAAACCTCTCACTCGGTGGCTTAGCTGCAGCCCAGTGCTCGCCTAAGATACAAAAATCCTACCGAGTGAAGAGCAAACCTCTCACTTGGGGGCTTAGCTGCAGCCCAGTGCTCGCCTAAGATATAAAAATCCTACCGAGTGAAGAGCAAACCTCTCACTCGGGGGCTTAGCTGCAGCCCAATGCTCGCCTAAGTGGATTAAGGAATAAGTCGACTACGGTGAGCGTCTTGCTTGAACCTGCAAAAGACATTTCAAGCCAAAAGCAATCATATTCGAACATCAAATTCAAGTTTGGAACGACACCTAAAGGAACCGAAAGTGCTCAGGCGCTAAGCCTGTTAAGGTTTATCGGTTACAACTCCACTCGGCATACTGAGGCAAATTTAAAGCGTTGAGCTTAAAAGAAGTTTTTTACTCCTCCTGTGGAGGGCTGGAAGGTGCAACAAACTCATCAAGATCAATTCCGTCAGCGATCCGAGTGGCAGCAGCAATGAAAGTTTCCATAAAGGACCTGAAGTCGTGTTTCTTGGTGTTGTCCACCCGGAGGGCCGCCAGCTTGTCTTCTCACGCATCTTTGCAGTGGACTCGGGCCAGACACAGAGCAACATCTGCACCGCACCGAGCCGAGGACTTTTTCCACTCCTGCACTCGACCCGGGACCGTGTTCAAGCGAGCCACCAGCGACTCGAGGTCGTTCTGGAGTGTCTCCCTGGGCCAGAGCGTCGAGTCGATGTGAGATGTGGCGACCTTCAGCCTTGCAAGATAGTCCACGACAGCTGCAACACGGGACTCCAGTCGGAAAACATTCATGGCAACTTCGTCGTCCACCGGAGAATTGACAGGGTCAAGGTTTGGTTCCAGCCGGCTAGTCTCTTCTTCAAAGTCTTGACAAAATTCTGCAAGGGCGATCACCGAGTCAAGGCAATGGTCGAATGGAAAAATCACAATTGAAAATGATTGTTGAGCATAAAGGTTTACCTTCAAGCATAAGGAACAGCTTCTTGGCAAGATCACTCAGGAAGGCCTCCAGATCATTTTTCTTCTCAAGAGCAGCTTTCAGATTGGTATTTTCTTGTTCAAGCTTGGTGACTGAAGCTAACTTCTCGTCGGCAAGCTTGATCCTCTCAGCTAGTTCAAGGTCTTTTTTCTGTTGGGCCTCCTTCACCTTACCTGCAAGTTACAGCAAGATCAGATTTCGAAACAAGTAAAGGGAAAAAGCAGTCGTCGAGATCTCACCAAACATACCTTTAGTCTCCTCCTTTGCCTTCGTCAGATTCTCCTGAGCCAGCTTCAAATCTAGCTCGAGCTGAATGTGTTTGTTTTCCAGCTCAGTGTAGCGAGCTGCAAGGTCACAGGATCTCTGCGAAGAATCAATCGACTAAATGTCAAAGATAATTCACTTCCGAGTGAAAAAGGAAAAATCATGCGTTTCTAAGACTACAGTCGAATACAAGCATTCGACCGTAGTCTCGGGGACTACACCCAGTGGGTGCACTCAGCGTGCCCCCACTAATCCTGTTGAAGACAGAGTCGGCCAGTCGACCTCAAAAAAAACATGTATTCTTTAAGACTGTAATCGACTGCAAGCAGTCGACGATAGTCTCGGAATAGTCGAATGACGGAAAGACTGAACTTATAAAGCCTAAGGCCGACTGCCCGCAGTCGACCTTAGCCTTGGGGACTACACCCAGTGGGTGCACTCAGCGTGCCCCCACCGGTTTGCGAAATCCATTCGCCATAGTCGAATGACGGAAAGACTGAACTTATAAAGCCTAAGGCCGACTGCCCGCAGTCGACCTTAGCCTTGGGGACTACACCCAGTGGGTGCACTCAGCGTGCCCCCACCGGTTTGCGAAATCCATTCGCCATAGTCGAATGACGGAAAGACTGAACTTATAAAGCCTAAGGCCGACTGCCAGCAGTCGACCTTAGCCTTGGGGACTACACCCAGCGCGTGCAGTCAGCGTGCCCCCGCTAACACGGAGTTTAAATCGACACACCCACTGGGTGATTACTATAAATTCTGGAAAGAAAACAAGCAGTGGTCGACTGACCTGAACATTGCTTTGAAGGGCGGAACGGGCGTCGTAAGCTGCCTGGCTTGCATCCCGGATGGTCTTCAACTGCTCCATCATGATCCCTGCCTGGCGTATCACCTCCTTCGCGGCATCAGCTTGGTCCTCTGGGACGTGGTGCATCGTGAAGAGGGAGGGCTGCAGAGCACTCGTCAGTGGATCTGCAAAGGACACCGTGTGTCGAGTGGTGTTTTCCTCCTCCGCGACCAGAGTCTCAGGCACCGTCACATCCTGGGGCACCCTGCCGGCAGATGCTTTCCTACTCCTTCTGTGCTTCAGCGGCTCCTCATCTTCATCATCATCAGGGAGAGTGATAACAACATTGGATGGAGCTACAGAAAAGAATCAGAATTAGAGATCATGAGTTAGTCGACTAGAAACGGTGTTAAGAGCATAGTACCAGGTTTTGAGGTTGCTGCGTCCTCCATCTCATGGTCGTCAGCCCGGGCTGAGGTCTCAGAAGTAGCAGCACTGCAACTCCAAAGAGTCAGTCGACTAACTCCAGCGCCAACCAGAGATAATATTCGCACAAAACAAGAAGACTCAAGCAGCATGATTACCCTAATACAATGGGAAGTGGAGCAGACATACCTTGTTTGGATCACTGTGGCAGTCGAGTGGAGGAATCCTTCTGGCTCCGCGAGGGTTATCCTTGTTCCCAGTAACAGCAGCCATCCACCTTTCCAGAGTGGCATCATCGACTGCTTCTGGATTGACCCGAGTCACATCCTCAGTCCCGCAGTACAACCACATGCAATGGCTCCGGAACTGAAGAGGCTGGATACGACGCCTAAGAAAAACCTCCAGGAGATCCATACCCGTCACTCCCTCCCGAACCAACTGAACTACACGCTCCATCAGCATCTTCACGTCAGCTTTCTCCTCCGGAATCACCTTCAGAGAGGAGGGCTTGTTCACTCGGCCCATGGTGAACTGAGGGAGTCCACTCAACTGCCCCGGCGTCGACTGATCCTGGCAGTAGAACCAGGTCGACTGCCAGCCTCTAACTGACTCGGGAAATGTCATGGCTGGGAAGGTGCTCTTATTCCTCATCTGGATCCCCAGACCCCCACACATTTGGACAACTCGGGTTTTTTCGTCGCCTGGGCTCGCCTTCTTCACGGTCTGAGAGCGACACGTGAATATGTGCTTGAACAAACCCCAATGCGGTCGACAACCCAGGAAACTCTCACACATGGACACAAACGCGGCAAGATAGGCGATAGAATTCGGGGTGAAGTGGTGGAGTTGCGCTCCAAAAAAGTTCAAGAAACCACGGAAGAAAATGCTCGGCGGCAAAGAAAATCCGCGGTCGACATGGGTAGCCAGAAGCACGCACTCACCCTCTTCCGGCTGGGGCTGCCACTCTTTCCCCGGAAGCCTCGCAGGTCCATGGATCAGGCCCTCGTTGGCCATGTCGAGGAGATCCTTCTCCGTGATGGTCGACTGGATCCAATCTCCCTGGACCCAGCCTTTCGGCAGGCGAGATCTAGATGAAGACCCGCCACGACTGGTGGATCTCCCCTTCGCCTTCTCCGTCGCCGACGCCTTCTTCGCGCGTTCCAACGCCGCCGTCTTCTCCTTGACCATGGCTGCCGGCGGGACGCGCGAGGGGAGGTTGTGCGGAGGCGAGTGCGAGCGCATTGGGCGGAGACGAAGGGAACAGAGGGAGAATGCTGAGGCACTGTTCAAAAAACCCTCGCCAGGCGCATTTATAAGATCCCTTCCGAGTGGATGAAAGGTGGGCCCGGTCGATCTAATCATATCCTGAACAGTTACGAGGACGCGATACATGGCGAAAAAAGCGGCGCGGGGATCGAAGCGTCTATGCCCTGTCCCATCCGAACACCGCGGTCCGCCCCGCTTCACGTGCTTCCCCAAATTTCGCATCCCGCGGAATCCGCGAACGGCGGATCGGTCTGCCAAACGCGGGATTTCCTGCGATCCGTCGCTCGGAAATCGGCGAAGTCCAAGAGATCACTCGACGAAGGAAAAGAATGGATCGAGTCGACTGAAGAAAAGTTGCTCACTATCAACAAAGAGATTTTTTTCAAAACAATGCACGACCAGTACGCGAAGGTCAATCGGAAACAACATCAACTCCTTCATCACTCGAGCCTCAATCCATTCGGGGGCTAATGATGGAGTCATGTACCTAGGGTAGGGTCACAGACCTGATCTAAGTACCCTGCCCGAGGACACCCTTAGAAGAGATCACCTTCCAGTCGACCTACGAGGGACTCACTCGACTTACTTGAAGGACTCGATAGTTGGCGCCGACTCACTCGACCACCAGAAGGTCAAGAGACACTCTGCACTGCAACGGCCTGTAATTAAGTAGACTTTATGATAGTAAAGACACTTTATGTGGGGTGTTACCAGTAACGCCCCGGACTTAATGTACCTTAAACCCTTCATTACGTGGGTTGGCTGGGGTCCTGGCGCACTCTATATAAGCCACCCCCCTCCACAGGCAGAAGGTTTCGGCACCCTGTAATCCATATACACATAATCCACTCGACCGCCTCCGGGCTCCGAGATGTAGGGCTTTTACTTCCTCCGAGAAGGGCCTGAACTCGTACATCTCTTGTGCTTACAACCTCTCCATAGCTAGGACCTTGCCTCTCCATACCTACCCCCCACTCTACTGTCAGACTTAGATCCACGACACCTACTCCCGGTGGGAGTAGGACTCCCCATGGCGCGCCCCCTCCTAGGCCGGCCGCCCCCTCCCCCTTGCTCCTTTATATACGGGGGCAGGGGGGCACCCCATGACACACAAGTTGATCTACGGATCGTTCCTTAGCCGTGTGCGGTGCCCCCTTCCACCATATTCCACCTCGGTCATATCGTCGCGGAGTTTAGGAGAAGCCCTGCGCTGGTAGAACATCATCATCGTCACCACGCCGTTGTGCTGACGGAACTCATCTCCGGAGCTCGGCTGGATCGGAGGCCGGAGATCGTCATCGAGCTGAACGTGTGCTGAACTCAGAGGCTCCGTACGTTTGGTGCTTGGATCGGTCGGATCGTGAAGACGTACGACTACATCAACCGCGTTGTGCTAACGCTTCCGCTTACGGTCTACGAGGGTACGTAGACGAACACTCTTCCCTCTCGTTTCTATGCCATCACCATGCTCTTGCGTGTGCATAGGAAATTTTTTGAAATTACTACGTTCCCCAACAGTGGCATCCGAGCCTAGGTTTTATGCGTTGATGTTATATGCACGAGTAGAACACAAGTGAGTTGTGGGCGATACAAGTCATACTGCTTACCAGCATGTCATACTTTGGTTCGGCGGTATTGTTGGATGAAGCGGCCCGGACCGACATTACGCGTACGCTTAAGCGAGACTGGTTCTACCGACGTGCTTTGCACACAGGTGGCTGGCGGGTGTCAGTTTCTCCAACTTCAGTTGAACCGAGTGTGGCTACGCCCCGTCCTTGCGAAGGTTAAAACAACACTAACTTGACGAACTATCGTTGTGGTTTTGATGCGTAGGTAAGAACGTTTCTTGCAAAGCCCGTAGCAGCCACGTAAAATTTGCAACAACAAAGTAGAGGACGTCTAACTTGTTTTTGCAGGGCATGTTGTGATGTGATATGGTCAAGACGTGATGAGATATAAGTTGTTGTATGAGATGATCATGTTTTGTTGAAGTTATCAGCAACTGGCAGAAGCCCTATGGTTGTCTCTTTGTTGCATGAGATGCAAGTGCCAAATAATTGCTTTATTTTATCGCTATGCGATAGCAATAGTTGCAAGAGCAATAGTTGGCGAGACGACCATGTGATGACACATTGATATGGATCAAGATGATGAAGATCATGGTGTCGTGCCGGTAACGATAGAGATCATGACAGTACTTTGGAGATGGAGATCAAAGGCGCAAGATGATCATGACCATATCATGTCACATATTTTGATTGCATATGATGTTTATCTGTTATACATCTTATTCTTGCTTTGATTGACGGTAGCATTTTAAGATGATCTCTCACTAATTATCAAGAAGTGTTCTCCCTGAGTATGCACCGTTGCCAAAGTTCGTCGTGCCCAGACACCACGTGATGATCGGGTGTGATAAGCTCTACGTCCATCTACAACAGGTGCAAGCCAGTTTTGCACACGCGGAATACTCAGGTTAAACTTGACGAGCCTAGCATATGCAGATATGGCCTCGGAGCACGGAGACCAAAAGGTCGAGCGTGAATCATATAGTAGATATGATCAACATAGTGATGTTCACCATTGAAAACTACTCCATCTCACATGATGATCGGTTATGGTTTAGTTGATTTGGATCACGTGATCACTTAGATGACTAGAGAGATGTCTGTCTAAGTGGGAGTTCTTAAGTAATATGATTAATTGAACTTAAATTTATCATGAACTTAGTCCTGGTAGTATTTTGCAAATTATGTTGTAAGATCAATAGCTTGCGTTGTTGCTTTCATATGTTTATTTTGATATGTTCCTAGAGAAAATTGTGTTGAAAAATGTTAGTAGCAATGATGCGGATTGGATCCGTGATCTGAGGTTTATCCTCATTGCTGCACAGAAGAATTATGTCCTTAATGCACCGCTAGGTGACAGACCTATTGCAGGAGCAGATGCAGACGTTATGAACGTTTGACTAGCTCAATATGATGACTACTTGATAGTTTTGTGCACCATGCTTTATGGCTTAGAATCGGGACTTCAAAGATGTTTTGAACATCATGGACCATATGAGATGTTCTAGGAATTGAAGTTAATATTTCAAGCAAATACCTGAGTTGAGAGATATGAAGTCTCCAACAAGTTCTATAGCTAAAAGATGGAGGAGAATCGCTCAACTAGTGAGCATGTGCTCAGATTGTCTGGGTACTTTAATCGCTTGAATCAAGTGGGAGTTAATCTTCCAAATAAGATAGTGATTCACAGAATTCTCTAGTCACCATCACTAAGTTTCTAGAACTTCATGATGAACTATAGTATGCAAGGGATGACGAAAACGATTCCTGAGCTCTTCGTGATGTTGAAATCAACGAAGGTAGAAATCAAGAAAGAGCATCAAGTCTTGATGGTTGACAAAGATCACTAGTTTCAAGAAAAGGGCAAAGGGAAAGAAAGGGAACTTCAAGAAGAATGACAAGCAAGTTTTCACTCTCGTGAAGAAGCCCAAAGCTGGACCTAAGCCTGAAACTGAGTGCTTCTACTGCAAAGGAAATGGTCACTGGAAGTGGAACTACTCCAAATAGTTGGTGGATAAGAAGGATGGCAAAGTGAACATAAGTATATTTGATATACATGTTATTGATGTGTACTTTACTAGTGTTTATAGCAACCCCTCAGTATTTGATACTAGTTCAGTTGCTAAGATTAGTAACTCGAAACGGGAGTTGCAGAATAAACAGAGACTAGTTAAGGGTGAAGTGACGATGTGTGTTGGAAATAGTTCCAAGATTGATATGATCATCATCGCACACTCCCTATACTTTCGGGATTAGTGTTAAACCTGAATAAGTGTTATTTGGTGTTTGCGTTGAGCATGAATATGATTTGGTCATGTTTATTGCAATACGGTTATTCATGTAAGTTAGAGAATAATTTTTGTTCTGTTTTCATGAATAAAACCTTCTATGGTCATACACCCAAAGAAAATGGTTTGTTGGATCTCGATCGTGTGATACACACATTCATAATATTGAAGCCAACAGATGCAAAGTTAATAATGATAGTGCAACTTATTTGTGGCACTGCCATTTAGGTCATATTGGTGTAAAGCGCATGAAGAAACTCCATGCTGATGGAATTTTGGAATCACTTGATTATGAATCACTTGATGCTTGCGAACCATGCCTCATGGGCAAGATGACTAAAGACTCCGTTCTCCGAAACAATGGAGTGAGCAACTGACTTATTGGAAATAATACATACTGATGTATGCGGTCCGATGAGTGTTAAAGCTCATGGCAAGTATCGTTATTTTCTGACCTTCACAGATGATTTGAGCAGATATGGGTATATCTACTTGATGAAACATAAGTCTGAAATAGTTGAAAGGTTCAAAGAATTTCAGAGTGAAGTGGAAAATCATCGTAACAAGAAAATAAAGTTTCTGCGATCTGATCGTGGAGATGAATATTTGAGTTACGAGTTTGGTCTTCAATTAAAACAATGTGGAATAGTTTCACAAACTCACGCCACCTGGAACACCACAATGTAATGGTGTGTCCGAACGTCGTAATCGTACTTTACTAGATATGGTGCGATCTATGATATCTCTTATCAGTTTACCACTATTGTTTTGGGGTTATGCATTAGAGACAGCTGCATTCACGTTTAATAGGGCACCATCTAAATCCGTTGAGATGACACCGTATGAACTATGGTTTAGCAGTAAACCTAAGCTATCGTTTCTTAAAGTTTGGAGTTGCGATGCTTATATGAAAAAGGTTTTCAACTTGATAAGCTCGAACCCAAATCGGAGAAGTGCGTCTTCATAGAATACCCAAAGAAAACTTTTGGGTACACCTTCTATCACAGATCCGAAGGCAAAACATTCGTTGCTAAGAATGGATTCTTTCTAGAGAAGGAGTTTCTCTCGAAAGAAGTGAGTGGGAGGAAAGTAGAGCTTGATAAGGTAATTTGTACCTTCTCCCGAATTGGAAAGTAGTTCATCACAGAAATCAGTTCTAGTGATTCCTACACCAATTAGTGAGGAAGCTAATGATGATGATCATGAAACTTCAGATCAAGTTACTACAAAACTCCGCAGGTCTTCCAAAGTACAGTCTGCACCAGAGTGGTACGGTAATCCTGTTCTGGAAGTCATGTTACTGGACCATGATGAACCTACGAACTATGAGGAAGCGATGATGAGTCCAGATTCCGCGAAATGGCTTGAGGCCATAAAATCTGAGATATGATCCATGTATGAGAACAAAGTATGGACTTTGATTGACTTGCTCGATGATCAGCAAGCCATGTTAAATGAATGGATCTTCAAGAGGAAGACGGACACTGATAGTAGTGTTACTATCTACTAAGCTCGACTTGTTGCGAAAGGTTTTCAACAAGTTCAAGGTGTTGAATACGATGAGATTTTCTCACTCGTATCGATGCTTAAGTCTGTCTGAATCATGTTAGCAATTGCCACATTTTATGAAATCTGGCAAATGGATGTCAAAACTGCATTCCTTAATGGATTTATTAAAGAAGAGTTGTATATGATGCAACCAGAAGGTTTTGTCAATCCTAAAGGTGCTAACAAAATGTGCAAGCTCCAGCGATCCATCTATGGACTGGTGCAAGCATCTCGGAGTTGGAATATACGCTTTGATAAGTTGATCAAAGCATATAGTTTTATATGGACTTACGATGAAGCCTGTATTTACAATAAAGTGAGTGGGAGCACTACAGCCTTTCTGATTAGTATATGTGAGTGACATATTGTCGATCAGAAATGATGTAGAATTTTTCTGCAAAGCATAAAGGAGTGTTTTAGAGGAGTTCTTTA
Source organism: Triticum aestivum (assembly GCF_018294505.1). Taxonomy (NCBI): domain Eukaryota; kingdom Viridiplantae; phylum Streptophyta; class Magnoliopsida; order Poales; family Poaceae; genus Triticum; species Triticum aestivum. The sequence continues at coordinate 394,972,062 of NC_057795.1, read as the reverse complement.
AAAAGAAAAGACCTCAGTAAAAGCTACTTACATATTGAGCATCAAGATCTATTGAGATAGATCAAGACGCTTGATAAGATTTTCAATGAGTACATACCCTGGCAAGATTTTGAAATAGTTCAAAATGGAACAGTCAAAGAAAGAGTTCTTGCCTGTGTTGCAAAGGTGTGAAATTGAGTAAGACTCAAATCCCGACCACGGCAGAAAATAGAAAAGAGAATGAAAGTCATTCCCTATGCCTCGGTCATAGGTTCTATAAAGTATGCTATGTTATGTACCAGACCTATTGTATATCTTGCTCTGAATTTGGCAAGGGAGTACAATAGTGATCTAGGAGTAGATCACTGGACATTGGTCAAGAATATCCTTAGTAAGGACTAAGGAGATGTTTCTCGATTATGGAAGTGATAAAAGAGTTTGTTGTAAAAGTTACATCAGTGCAAACTTTTACACTGATCCAGATGACTCTAAGTCTCAATCTGGATACATATTGAAAGTGGGAGCAATTAGCTAGAGTAGCTCTGTGCAGAGCATTGTGGACATAGAATATTTGCAAAATACATACGGCTCTGAATATGACAGACCCGTTGACTAAGCTTCTCTCACGAGCAAAACATGATCACACCTTAGTACTCTTTGGGTGTTAATCACATAGCGATGTGAACTAGATTATTGACTCTAGTAAACCCTTTGGGTGTTGGTCACATGATGATGTGAACTATGGGTGTTAATCATATACAGATATGAATATTGATGTTAAATCACATGGCGATGTGAACTAGATTATTGACTCTAGTGCAAGTGGGAGACTGAAGGAAATATGCCCTAGAGGCAATAATAAAGTTATTATTTATTTCCTTATTTCATGATAAATGTTTATTATTCATGCTAGAATTGTATTAACCGGAAACATAATACATGTGTGAATACATAGACAAACATAGTGTCACTAGTATGCCTCTACTTGACTAGCTCGTTAATCAAAGATGGTTAAGTTTCCTAACCATATACATGAGTTGTTATTTGATTAATGGGATCACATCATTAGGAGAATGATGTGATTGACATGACCCATTCCGTTAGCCTAGCACTTGATCGTTTAGTGTGTTGCTATTGCTTTCTTCATGACTTATACATGTTCCTGTAACTATGAGATTATGCAACTCCCGTTCACCGGAGGAACACTTTGGGTACTACCAAACGTCACAACGTAACTAACTGGGTGATTATAAAGGAGTACTACAGGTGTCTCCGAAGGTACATGTTGAGTTGGCATATTTCGAGATTAGGTTTTGTCACTCCGATTGTCGGAGAGGTATCTCTGGGCCCTCTCGGTAATGCACATCACTATAAGCCTTGCAAGCAATGTGACCAATGAGTTGGTTACGGGATGATGCATTACGTAACGAGTAAAGAGACTTGCCGGTAACGAGATTGAACTAGGTATTGGATACCGACGATCGAATCTCGGGCAAGTAACATACCGATGACAAAGGGAACAACGTATGTTGTTATGCGGTTTGACCGATAAAGATCTTCGTAGAATGTGTAGGGGCCAATATGGGCATCCAGGTCCCGCTATTTGTTATTGACCAAGAATAGTTCTAGGTCATGTCTACATAGTTCTCGAACCCGTAGGGTCCGCACGCTTAAGGTTTCGATGACAGTTATATTATGAGTTTATGAGTTTTCATGTACCAAAGGAGTTCGGAGTCCCGGATGAGATCGGGGACATGACTAGGAGTCTCGAAATGGTCGAGACGTAAAGATCGATATATTGGACGACTATATTCGGAGTTCGGAAAGGTTCCGAGTGATCCGGGTATTTTTCGGAGTACTGGAGAGTTACGGGAATTCGCCGGGGAGTATATGGGCCTTATTGGGCCATACGGGATTAGAGGATAGAGGCCGAAAGGAAGGAGGCGCGCAGCCCCCCTCTGGTCCGAATTGGACAAGGGGTGCGGCCCCCTTTTCCTTCCTCCTCTCCTCCTCTTTCCTCCTTCTCCTACTCCAACAAGGAAGGAGGGAGTCCTACTCCCGGTGGGAGTAGGACTCCCCATGGCGCGCCCCCTCTTAGGCCGGCCGCCCCCTCCCCCTTGCTCCTTTATATACGGGGGCAGGGGGGCACCCCATGACACACAAGTTGATCTACGGATCGTTCCTTAGCCGTGTGCGGTGCCCCCTTCCACCATATTCCACCTCGGTCATATCGTCGCGGAGTTTAGGCGAAGCCCTGCGCCGGTAGAACATCATCATCGTCACCACGTCGTCGTGCTGACGGGACTCATCTCCGGAGCTCGGCTGGATCGGAGGCCGGAGATCGTCATCGAGCTGAACGTGTGCTGAACTCGGAGGCTCCATACGTTCGGTGCTTGGATCGGTCGGATCGTGAAGACGTACGACTACATCAACCGCGTTGTGCTAACGCTTCCGGTTACGGTCTACGAGGGTACGTAGACGAACACTCTCCCCTCTCGTTGCTATGCCATCACCATGATCTTGCGTGTGCGTAGGATTTTTTTTGAAATTACTATGTTCCCCAATGGGATCTACATGTGAAGCGGAGTACATAGATGCTTCGGAAGCAGCAAATGAAGGAGTTCGTATCCGATCTAGGTGTCATACCTAGTGCATCCGGTCCAATGAAAATCTTTTGTGACAATACTAGTGAAATTGCCTTGGCAAAGGAATCCAGATTTCACAAGAGAACCAAGCACATCAAGAGACGCTTCAATTCCATCCGCGACCAAGTCCTGGTGGGAGACATAGAGATTTGCAAGATACATACGGATCTGAATGTTGCTGACCCGTTGACTAAGCCTCTTCCACGAGAAAAACATGATCAACACCAAGGCTTCATGGGTGTTAGAATCATTACTATGTAATCTAGATTATTGACTCTAGTGCAAGTGGGAGACTGAAGGAAATATGCCCTAGAGGCAATAATAAAGTTATTATTTGTTTCCTCATATCATGATAAATGTTTAATATTCATGCTAGAATTGTATTAACCGGAAACATAATACATGTGTGAATACATAGACAAACATAGTGCCACTAGTATGCCTCTACTTGACTAGCTCGTGAATCAAAGATGGTTAAGTTTCCTAACCATAGACATGAGTTTTCGTTTGATTAACGGGATCACATCATTAGGAGAATGAAGTGATTGACTTGACCCATTCCATTAGCTTAGCACTTGATTGTTTAGTATGTTGCTATTGCTTTCTTCATGACCTATACATGTTCCTATGACTATGAGATTATGTAACTCCCGCTTATCGGAGGAACACTTTGTGTGCTACCAAACGTCACAACGTAACTGGGTGATTATAAAGGTGCTCTACAGGTGTCTCCGAAGGTACTTGTTGAGTTGACGTATTTCGAGATTAGGATTTGTCACTCCGATTGTCGGAGAGGTATCGCTGGGCCCTCTCGGTAATGCACATCACTATAAGCCTTGCAAGCAATGTAGCTAATGAGTTAGTTATGGGATGATGCATTACATAACGAGTAAAGAGACTTGCCGGTAATGAGATTAAACTAGGTATTGAGATACCGACGATTGAATCTCGGGCAAGTAACATACCGATGACAAAGGGAACAACATATGGTGTTATGCTGTTTGACCGATAAAGATATTCGTAGAATACGTGGGAGCCAATATGAGCATCCAGGTTCCGCTATTGGTTATTAACTGGAGACGAGTCTCGGTCATGTCTACATAGTTCTCGAACCCGTAGGGTCCGCACGCTTAAAGTTAGATGACGGTTATATTATGAGTTTATCTGTTTTGATGTACCGAAGATAGTTCGGAGTCCCGGATGTGATCATGGACATGACGAGGAGTCTCGAAATGGTCGAGACATAAAGATCGATATATTGGACGACTATATTTGGACACCGGAATGGTTCCGGGTGAGATTGGGACAATACCGGAGCTCCGGGAAGTTATCGGAACCCCCCAGGAGGTATATGGGCCTTAATGGGCTTTAGTGGAAAGGAGGGGAAAGAAGCAAGGGAGGGGGCGCCCCCTCCCCCCCAAGCCCAATCCGAATTGGGAGGGGGGCCGTCCCCCCCCCCCCTTCCTTCCTCCCTCCTTCCTCTTCCTTCCCTCTCCTTCTCCAAATAGGAAAAGGAGGAGTCCTACTCCCGGTGGGAGTAGGACTCCCCCCTTGGGCACGCCTCCTCCTCTTGGCTGGCCCCCTCCTCCACTCCTTCATATATGGGGGAGGGGGGCACCCCATACACACAACAATTGATCATTGATCTCTTAGGCGTGTGCGGTGCCCCCCTCCACCATAGTCCACCTCCATAATATCGTAGCGGTGCTTAGGCGAAGCCCTGCGTCGGTAGAACATCATCATCGTCACCACGCCATCGTGCTGACGGAACTCTCCCTCAAAGATCGACTGGATCGGAATTCGAGGGACGTCATCGAGCTGAACGTGTGCTGAACTCGGAGGTGCCGTGCATTCGGTACTTGATCGGTCGGATCGTGAAGACGTACGACTACATCAACCACGTTGTGCTAACGCTTCCGCTTCCGGTCTACGAGGGTACATGGACACCACTCTCTCCTATCGTTGCTATGCATCACCTGGATCTTGCGTGTGCGTAGGAATTTTTTTGAAATTACTATGTTCCCCAACAATGACAACATACACAATTCCCTTTGTCAGTAGGTATGTTACTTGCCCGAGATTCGATCGTCGGTATCTCTATACCTAGTTCAATCTCATTACCGGCAAGTCTCTTTACTCGTTTCATAATACATCATCCCGTGACTAACTCATTAGTCATTTGCTTGCAAGGCTTATTATGATGTGCATTACCAAGAGGGGCCAGAGAAACCTCTCCGATACTCGGAGTGACAAATCCTAATCTCGATCTATGCCAACTCAACAAACACCTTCGGAGATACCTGTAGAGCATCTTTATAATCACCCAGTTATGTTGTGACGTTTGATAGCACACAGGGTATTCCTCCGGTATCCGGGAGTTGCACAATCTTGTAGTTGAAGGAATATGTATTTGACATGAAGAAAGCAATAGCAATAAAACTGAACGATCATAATGCTAAGCTAACAAATGGGTCTTGTCCATCACATCATTCTCCCAATGATGTGATCCCGTTATCAAATGACAACTCATGTCTATGGTTAGGAAACCTTAACCATCTTTGATCAACGAGCTAGTCAAGTAGAGGCTCACTAGGGACACAGTGTTTGTCTATGTATTCACACATGTATTTAGGTTTCCAATTAATACAATTCTAGCATGAATAATAAACATTTATCATGAATAAGGAAATACAAATAACAACTTTATTATTGCCTCTAGGGCATATTTCCTTCAGTCTCCCACTTGCACTAGAGTCAATAATCTAGATTACATTGTAATGATTCTAACACCCATGGAGTTTTGGTGTTGGTCATGTTTTGCTCATGAAAGATGCTTAGTCAACGGGTCTGCTACATTCAGACCCGTATTTATTTTGCAAATCTCTATGTCTCCCTCCTTCACTTGATCACGAAAGGAGTTGAAGCATCTTTGTATGTGTTTGGTTCTTTTGTGAAATCTAGATTCCTTCGCTAAGGAAATTGCTCCAGTATTGTCACAAAAGATTTTCATTGGATCCGATGCACTAGGTATTACACCTAGATCGGATATGAACTCCTTCATCTAGACTCCTTCATTTGCTGCTTTCGAAGCAGCTATGTACTCCACTTCACACGTAGGTCCCGCCACGACGCTCTACTTGGAACTGCACCAACTGACAGCTCCACCATTCAATATAAATACCTATCCGGTTTGTGACTTAGAGTCATCCGGATCAGTATCAAAACTAGCATCGACGTAACCATTTACAATGAGCTCTTTGTCACCTCCATAAATGAGAAACATATCCTTAGTCCTTTTTAGGTACTTCAGGATGTTCTTGACCGTTGTCCAGTGATCCACTCCTGGATTACTTTGGTACCTCCCCGCTAAACTTATAGCAAGGCACACATCAGGTCTGGTACATGGCATAGCATACATGATAGAACCTATGGTTGAGGCATAGGGAATGACTTTTGTTTTCTCTGTATCTTCTGCAGTGGTCGGACATTGAGTCTGACTCAACTTCACACCTTGTAACACAGGCAAGAACCCTTTCTTTGACTGATCCATTTTGAACTTCTTCAAAACTTTATCAAGGTATGTGCTTTGTGAAAGTCCTATTAAGCGTCTTTATCTATCTCTATAGATCTTGATGCCTAATATATAAGCAGCTTCACCGAGGTCTTCCACTGAAAAACTCTTATTCAAGTATCCTTTTATGCTATCCAGAAATTATATACCATTTCCAATCAATAATATGTCATCCACATATAATATTAGAAATGCTATAGAGCTCCCACTCACTTTCTTGTAAATACAGGCTTCTCCTAAAGACTGTATAAAACCATATGCTTTGATCACCTCATCAAAGCGTATATTCCAACTCCGAGATACTTGCACTAGTCCATAGATGGATCGCTGGAGCTTGCACATTTTATTAGCACCTTTAGGATCGACAAAACCTTTTGGTTCCATCATATACAACTCTTCTTTAAGTAATCCATTAAGGAATGCAATTTTGACGTCCATTTGCCAGATTTCATAATCATAATATGCGGCAATTGCTAACATGATTCGGACAGACTGAAGCATCGCTACGGGTGAGAAAGTCTCATGATAGTCAACTCCTTGAACTTGTCGAAAACTTTTGCGACAATTCGAGCTTTGTAGACAGTAACATTACCATCAGCGTCAATCTTCTTCTTGAAGATCCATTTATTCTCTATGACTCGCCGATCATCGGGAAAGTCCACCAAAGTCCACACTTTGTTCTCATACATGGAGCTTATCTCAGATTTCATGGCCTCAAGCCATTTACCGGAATCTGGGCTGATCATAGCTTCTTCATAGTTCGTAGGTTCATCATGGTCTAGCAACATGACTTCCAGAACAGGGTTACCGTACCACTCTGGTGCGGAACATGCTCTGTTCGACCTACGAGGTCCAGCAGTAACTTGATCTGAAGTTTCATGATCATTATCATTAGCTTCCTCTCTAGTTGGTGCAGGCATCACGGGAACGGATTTCTTAGATGAGATACTTTCCAATTTTAGAGAAGGTACAATTACCTCATCAACTTCTACTTTCCTCCCACTCACTTCTTCCGAGAGAACTTCTCTAGAAAGTTTCCATTCTTGGCAACAAATATCTTGCCTTCGGATTTGTGGTAGAAGGTGTACCCAATTGTTTCCTTAGGGTATCTTATAAATACGCACTTCTCTGATTTGGGTTCGAGCTTATCAGGCTGAAGCCTTTTGACATAAGTGTCGCAACCCCAAATTTTAGGAAATGACAGCTTAGGTTTCTTGCCAAACCACAGTTCATATGGTATCGTATCATCGGATTTAGACGGTGCCCTATTTTTCGTGAATGCAGTTGTATCTTATGCATAAACCCAAAATGATAGTGGTAAATCGGTAAGAGACATCATAGATCACACCATATGTAATAAAGTACGGTTACGATGTTCGGACACACCATTATGTTGTGGTGTTCCAGGTGGCGTGAGTTGTGAAGCTATTCCACATTGTTTTAAATGAAGGCCAAACTCGTAACTCAAATATTCACCTCCGTGATCAGATCATAGAAACTTTATTTTCTTGTTACGATGATTCCCCACTTCACTCTGAAATTCTTTGAACTTTTCAAATGTTTCAGATTTGTGTTTCATTAAGTAGATATACCCATATCTGCTCAAATCATCTGTGAATGTCAGAAAATAACGATACCCGCCGCGAGCCTCAACACTCAATGGACCGTATACATCGGTATGTGTTATTTCCAATAAGTCATTAGCTTGCTCCATTGTTTCGGAGAACAGAGTTTTAGTCATCTTGCCCAGGAGGCATTGTTCACAAGTATCAAATGATTCATAATCAAGTGATTCCAAAAGCCCATCTGCATGGAGTTTCTTCATGAGCTTTACACCAATATGACCTAAACAGCAGTGCCACAAATATATTGCACTATCATTATCAACTTTGCATCTTTTGGCATTAATATTATGAATATGTGTATCACCACAATCGAGATTCAATAAAAATAGACCCCTCTTCAAGGATGCATGACCGATGTCTGCTAAGACTACGTCAGTATTTCCCCAAAGAGGAAGGGATGATGCAGCACAGCGGCGGCAGGTATTTCCCTTAGTGATGAGATCAAGGTTATCAAACCAGTAGAAGAATCAAGCAACAGTACGTAAACAACATCTGCACACAAATAACAAATACTCGCAACCCGACGTATTAAAGGGGTTATGAATCCCTTTCGAGCAATGGTGCCAGAAATTGGCAAACGGACGTTAGAGAGTTGTAAATATTGATAGATCGAACGCAGGGGCCGTAGGTTTCACTAGTGGCTTCTCTCGAGAAAAATAGCAAACTGTGGGTGAACAAATTACTGTTGGGCAATTAATAGAACTTCAAATAATCATGATGATATCTAGGCAATGATCATTATATAGGCATCACGTCCAAGATTAGTGACCGACTCCTGCCTGCATCTACTACTATTACTCCACACATCGATTGTTGTCCAGCATGCATCTAGTGTATTAAGTTCATGGAAAAATGGAGTAATGCAATAAGAACGATGGCATGATGTAGAGAAGATCTATTTATGTAGAAATAGACCCCATCGTTTTTATCCTTAGTAGCAACGATACATACGTGTGATGGCAATGGGGACAATCCCCTATGGGGATACCTACAACATCCCCATCCCCATCTATTCCCTATCATCCCATCCCCATCCCCGTTTACATGACTGGGGGTGCAATTTCCCCATACCCATGCCCCACTGGGGAACGGGGACACATTAGGGTCCCCATCCCCATAAACAAATACTCATATACATAATATGACACCCTATGATCAACATACATACATGGTGTTGTCCTTGTCCTGCTAATGCCTATCTAGGTCGTATTGACTTCTTGGCCATGGTTGTAGCTGAGGTGAGGATGTGAGATAGGTTTATGGTTTTTTCAGAGCTTTTTTTGTTTTCGCAAGTTTGTTTGTGAATATTTTAACATTGACCGCAGTGTCATGGTTACTAACCGGGTCCCCGATGGGTATTGGGTCTGGAGAATAGGATATCGTCCCCATCCCCATTGTACCCTATGGGGAATAAATTAGTTTGGTAAATATCCCCATGGGGATGTTTTTCGCCCATCCCCACCCCCTAATAGATGAAATCCCCATGGGTTTGGTGGGTATGGGGCCCCGTTGCCATCCCTCGGTGTCAGTTCCCCTTCTATCACTGGGATCAAGCACCATGAGATCGAACCCACTACAAAGCACCTCTTCCCATTGCAAGATAAATAGATCAAGTTGGACAAACAAAACCCAAATATCGGAGAAGAAATATGAGGCCACAAGCAATCATGCATATAAGAGATCAAAGAAACTCAAATAACTTTCATGGATAAAAATATAGATCTGATCATAAACTCAAAGTTCATCCGACCCCAACAAACACACCACAAAAGAGTTACATCATATGGATCTCCAAGAGACCATTGTATTGAAAATCAATGAGAGAGAGGAAGCCATCTAGCTACTAACTACGGACCCGGAGGTCTACAAAGAACTACACACGCATCATCAGAGAGGCACCAATGGAAGTGGTGAACCCCTCTATGATGGTGTATAAATTTGGATCTGGTGGTTCTGGACTCTGCGGTGGCTAGAATTGATTTTCGTCGACTCCCCTAGGGTTTCTGGAATATTGGGGTATTTATAGAGCAAAGAGTCGGTCCAGGGGGCACCTGAGGTGGGCACAACCCACTAAGGCACGCCTGGGCCTCCTGGGGCGCCCTGGTGGGTTGTGCTCCCCTCGGAGCACCCCCCAGGTGCTTCTCTGGCCCATTGGATGTCTTCTGTTCCAAAATAATTCACAAAGGGTTTCGCTACGTTTGGACTCCGTTTGGTATTGATTTCATGCGATGTAAAAAACATGCAGAAAATAGCAACTGGCACTTGGCACTATGTCAATAGGTTAGTACCAAAAAATGATATAAAATGACTATAAAATGATTATAAAACATCCAAGAATGGTAATACAACAGCATGGAACAGTCAAAAATTATAGATACGCTGGAGACGTATCAGCATCCCCAAGCTTAATTCCTGCTCATCCTCGAGTAGCTAAATGATAAAAACAGAATTTTTGATGTGGAATGCTGCCTAACATGTCATCTCATATTCTTTTCTTCATAGCATGGACATTTGTACTTTTATATGATTCACAACAATAGTCTAGTTTTGACATGAGGACTAAGATACTCAAGCATACAAACAAGCAACCATGTCTTTCAAAATATCAATGCTAAAATAAGTTATCCCTAGCCCATCATGCTCAATCATTGATCCATTCATGAAACACACTTGCATATTAGCTACACCCAATGCTCAAGTATGATCATAGTGCCCCCTAGTTGGTGCTTTATAAGAGAAGATGGAGACTCAAAATAAAAGAAAAATTGCATAAAGTAAAAGAAAGGCCCTTTGCAGAGGGAAGTAGGGATTTGTAGAGGTGCCAGAGCTCAAAGCAAAAATTGATAGATAAAAACATTTTGAGAGGCATACTTTTCCCACCAACGAAAACGACTTAGAGGTCCCAACACTTTTCATGCTAGATATATCATAGGCGGTTCCCAAACAGAAAATAAAGTTCATTCCTATTTCAACCATACTTTCACTTTCCATGGATAGCCATATCCACGGTTGCCCTCCATACCAACACTTTCCAAGGAATTTATGATTTGACAACATAAAGTAAATTCATTTTTCATTTCGGGATTGGGCATCCCTAATACCTTTGCCTTACTCTCGTGCAATTACAAGTGAATAAACACTCATCATGAGAATAACACATCTAGCATGGAAAATATTAGCCACCCCTCACCGCCTCATGAGCGGTACGAGCACACAAAAGAGAGATTTATTTTGAATATTAGAGATGGCACATACAAATTTGCTTAGAACGGAAAAAGAATACCGCATATAGGTAGATATAGTGGACTCATGTGGCAAAACTGGTTTAAAGGATTTTGGATACACAAGTACAGATCATACTTAGTGTAAAATGAAGGCTAGCAAAAGATTGAGAAGCGACCAACCAAGAAATGAATAATCTCATAAGCGAGCATTAAGCAAAATTAACACCGAATAATGCACCGCAAGTAGAATGTAATTTCATTGCATGACTATTGACTTTCGTGCTTGCATAGGGAATCACAAACCTTAACACCAATATTCTTACTAAAGCATAATTACTCATCAACATGACTCACATATCACATCATCATATCTCAAAACTATTACTAAGAATGTCAGGACCCCGATTCTAAGCCACACCGATCTAGCATGTAACACCTCATATCACTTTGCGGCCTCACGCACGGTATTCCCACGGGTGTCGCCTTACCATGCCCGGGACCGTTTGCGCCTTTTGGCACACGTATATGATGGTGTCGCTAGCATCCATATGACAATGAACCCGGGCTGGCATGGCTAGTCGTAAACCCGAAGTGGCACTAACTTACAGGGACAGGCATACATGACCCAACAATGAACGTGTCGATCATCAGCGAGTGAATCCGGGCTGTAGCAACTAGGCTAGCAGGACTCCGGTAAACTGGGCTGTAGCAGGCGAACAGGACTCCGGTAGACACCGCGTGACATTTCCCCAAAGGGACAGACACAGGAACGAAGAAGGACACATGCCGGCCAGCCTAAGTGTTCCGGAGCAGTAGCAAGCTACGAGGGCTCAGTGGAAGCACTAGGAGACATTTCCCGGTAAGAGAGGCTACTAAGGATAAATAACTAGATAGTCAGATCCCACACATAGCAATACACATTACACGTACGCATAACATGCAAGTATGTGTTGTACAACATGGCATCACAGCATAACTCAACAAATCATATTGATAAGGCTCAAAGAGCCATCATAGCATTTATTACAAGCAGGGGTCACATGACCCAACATTCAGAGCAAACAAGCAATAGGCGGAAGCATTACATGTCTGAGTACAGACATCTATAAATGAAAAAGGCCTAAGAGCCTGACTATCTACAACATCCAATCAAGATCGTAGCTGAGGTACAAGCTATTTGTCGAAGTCCACGGAAACTAGTAAGACCGAAGTCTTAGCTGCAAAAACATAAATAAAGCAACATGAGTACAAAGGTACTCAGCAAGACTTACATCAGATCCTATCATACATGCACTTGTATCAAGAAGGTAATGTGGGGTTTAGTTGCAGCAAGCCAGCTTGACTCTGTGGCTATCCTGTTCTACGACTACGAGAACTTCTTTGAGGTGATATGGCGCACACGAGTCCACTAGCCACCACACAATATGCTACTATGGATTCATTCCCGTCTCCCTACGAGAAGGCCATCCATAGCACTCACACTTGTCTTGGGCATTTTAGAGTATCCACTTCAAGTTGTCTATGTACCATGTAAGCATCGAAGAAGTCCATAACCACGGACCCGGCTATTTGAATAGATCATGTTAACCCTGCAGGGGTGTACTTCTTCACACACGCTCTCACCACTTACCGCCATGTACACGTCATGTATCTTCGCAACCTTCAAGCGAAAGCCTGGCGAGGGTGTCGGCCACGACCTGACTAACCACACAAGTCTCTAGTCCAGGTTTATCGCCTATTCGGGTTCCATCCGCAAGGAGATCCGGTCGAGGTGTCGCTCACGGCCCCAAACGATGTGAGCAGGGTTCCCATGCCCACCATCCAGGTGCCACTTGGTACACCGTGCCACTGTGCCTAGTCTGTCCCAAGCCCACCTGGTCGGGTGCCACTTGGTAGACTACCAACACTACCTACAAACACCAGAAACTAGTTGCGACTCCTAGACAGAGATCAAGTCGGTTAATAACTCGAGAGAGTCAATTAAGGATCCCAATGTGTGGTAGTATCGAGTCATTGGACAACATATATAGAACTCAGTGCTTAAGAACGGTTCCAGCGAGACAACCCACCATGTACTCCTACATGGCCTCTCACCGCTACCTTTACCAAATCGTGTTCACACAATTCACTCTCAGCATCAGAACATATCGTAACAATCCAATTCAGTCCCAATGAATCAGACCTGACATAACTCTAAGCAATAGCAGGCATTGCATGGTAGGAACACAACATGGCTCAATCAACTCCTACACATGCTAGTGGGTTTCAACTATTTACTGTGGCAATGACAGGTCATGCAGAGGAATGGGTTCAACTACCGCAGCACAAAGTAGAATCGTTATTGTCCTAATGCAATAACTGAGAGCAGGAGCGAGAGAGTAGGATTGCATCGGAATGAACAAGGGAGTTTGCTTGCCTGGTATATCAACAAGGGGGCACTGCTCCTCAGACAGGTACTTTGGAACGGTCTCCGGAGCAGGACCTATCGAGAAGGAACGGTGCCAACAATCAATACACAAGCATATGCAACAATATGATGCATGAATATGGCATGAAGATGTGATGTTGTTTGAGCTAATGCAACTAGCATTCATTAGGTTGAAGTCCATTTGAACCAAAGGTTCAAATGCAACTCCAAAATAAGCTCTTATATATATATGCCATTTTAGTGTTTCACTTATACAGTAGGTATAAGTTGGTTTGTCATGCATGAAACTAGTACAAATGGATAGATTGCATTTTTCTGATAATTTTTCATATATAAATTATTTCAATCTGAGCTACGGTTGAATTTCTATGATTTTTTGAAGTTTGAAACATTTTCTGGAATTTCCTGATTAATTTTAAATCCACAAAATGAATAACTGCGTCAGCCTGACGTCAATGTGATGTCAGCGAGTCAACGGCCAGGTCCAGGTCAAACCTGACCAGTGGGACCCATATGTCAGTGTCTAACCTAACTAATCTAGTTTAGTTAGTGGCCTCGGGCCCACATGTCAGTATCAGCAGGCTAATTAAGTTTAATTAACATGTAACTAGAATTAGCAGGGGCCTGGGCCCACTTGTCAGGCCGGCAAGGTCAAAGGGTCAAACCCCTGGTCAGCGGGGTCAAACCCGCCGGCGACTCGACTTCGGTGAGGGCAGACGCGGCGGAGGGGCTCGGGATTCGCCCTTCGGCATCCATTTAGGCGGCGGAGACCACAGACGAGGAGCTGGAGCTCGTCCGCATCGTTTGGAGCAAGCGAGAGGCTGTGGGGGTGCCGGAACTCGCCGGAAACAAGCTCGAGGCGGTGGCCGGAGTTCGGCCAAGTGCGCGCACAGCGCTGCGGTGCACGGCCGGGGCTTCGGGAAGCGGCGTTGGCTTGCTGGGAGGCAGCTGAGCACGCTGACATGCGCGGGCGTGAGCTACGGCAACTAGTGCGACGGCGGCGGTATGGACGGCGGCGAGGTGCTACGGCCGTGGTGGGGAACGGGAGCTACGGCGCGAGAACGGAGGAACGGAGAGAGGGGGATGGCGTAGAAGCTCAGTGCGGTTCCGATGGAGCCTTCGGCGAGCTCGGGGCTGGCCGGACACGAGCGGAACGACGGGGGCGATCTTTGGCAGCCGGAGGCGAAGATGGCGACGGTGATGACGATGGAGGCCATCCGGAGGTGCGTGGCTCAACGAGGAGGGAGAGGGAGGCGGGACGATTCTTCTGTGATCAGCGGCAGGGCGAGGGGTGGCCGGTGGCCGCGGCAACGGCGAGTGGCGGCGACGGCGATTCTCGGGCGCGCGAGAGAGCGTGGGAGAGGAGGGAAAGGGCACGGGAGAGTGAGAGAGGTGCGGGGCGGCGCGTGGCGTCGTGCAGGGCGTCCAGGGCGATGAGAGGGAGAAGCAGGAGGTGGCGGGAGACGTGGCCGCGGGCGAGCGCGCGCGCGACACGCACAGCGCCAGTAGGCACGAGGAAGAAGACAGAGGAGGAGGCCGGCTGGGCTGCTGCTGGGCTGCACACTAACGGGCTGCACAGGGAGGTAAGCGCCAGGTAGGGTTTTTTTTCCATTTTGTTTCTCTTTTCTATTTTCTGACATTTGTTTTGATTTAACAAAAATACTAAATCATTTTATTTTCTTATGCCAATTTTTGTAGGAGCTAGTGGTATTATTCCAGAGCTCGTCAACAAATGGCACAAATTTTGGACATATATAATATATATATATAACATATATATCCAATGCAAATAATTATGCGTTAATTCCAAATGCCCAAAATAAATACTTATGAGCTCCTAATAGTATTGGTTTGATTTTTATCTCTGTCCAATATTTTTAGAGAGCAACATGAGCATTTTCTTGGACCTTTTTGGAGCAATTTTTATTTGGGTCATTTCTAAAAATGATTCTGAGGGTTTCACAAAACCTCATTTCAAATTTAAATGGAATTAAAACATGATGCACACATGACTAGCTAGCCTCGAGCATACCAGAACTAGGGATGTGACAACTCGCCCCCACTTGAAAGAATCTCGTCCCGAGATTCGGGGGCCGACAGAAAGAAAGTGGGGTACTCCAGTCGAAGACGATCTTCTCGCTCCCAAGTAGCTTCTCTCTCGGAATGATGAGACCACTGAACCTTGCGAAACTTGATGTTATGACGTCGAGTGACACGCTCTGCTTGATCAAGAATGTGAACAGGGTACTCTCGATACGTGAGGTTATCTTGGAGATCAAGCGTTTCGTGGTCCACTCCGCGGATAGAATCCGAGAAGCAACGCCTAAGTTGAGAGACGTGGAAGACATCATGCACTCTGGAAAGATGTGTGGGTAGTTCTAACTGGTAGGCAACCTCTCCTCTTTTGGCGAGAATGCGAAAAGGACCAATGTAACGAGGAGCCAACTTGCCTTGATACCGAAACGATGGGTACCCTTCAAAGGAGTAACCCGAAGGTAAGCTTTGTCGCCAACTTCATAAGTCATATCCTTATGATGACGATCATACTGGCTCTTTTGACGAGACTGGGCTGTTTTCAAGTTCTCACGAATGATGCGAACTTGCTCTTCTGCCTCCTGGATCATGTCGGGTCCAAAGAATTGTCTTTCACCAGTTTCTGACTAGTTCAAGGGTGTTCGACATCTTCGTCCATAGAGAATCTCAAAAGGAGCTTTCTTGAGACTGGATTAATAGCTATTGTTATAAGCAAACTCGGCAAAAGGAAGACATTTCTCCCAATCCATACCGAATGAGATAACGCAAGCTCTAAGCATGTCTTCGAGAATTTGGTTGACCCGTTCCACCTGACCACTTGATTGAGGGTGGAAAGCAGTACTGAAGGAAAGATGGGTTCCCATGGCAGTTTGGAAACTCTTCCAGAAATGAGAAGTGAAAAGACTGCCACGGTCTGAATTGATCTCTAGTGGCACACAATGAAGGGACACTATTTGAGAAATGTATAAGTCAGCAAGCTGGCTAGCAGTAATACTCTCTCGAATAGGAAGGAAGTGAGCCACTTTGGAAAGACGATCAACAACTACGAAGATAGCATTATTCCCTCTCTTGGTCCTAGGAAAGCCGGTGATGAAGTCCATACCAACTTTATCCCATTTCCATTCAGGAATAGCTAAAGGCTGAAGGGTGCCAGTAGGTCTTTGATGCTCTGCCTTAACGCGACGACAAACATCACAGTTAGCGATAAACTGAGCAATTTCTCTCTTCATCCTAGTCCACCAGAACCTCCGGCGTAGGTCCTGATACATCTTAGTACTACCGGGATGAATCGTGAGAGGGGATTCATGAGCCTCCTTAAGGATCAGTTGCCGAAGATGTTGCTTGTTGGGAACCACCACACGGTTCTCGAAGAAAACAACACCTCGATCATCAACAGAGAAACTACCAGCAGCTCCCTTCTTCACGTTATCCTTGATTCGAGAAATACTCGTATCATACCGCTGGCTAGTTATGATCTGATCCTCAAGAGTAGGTTTCGCCACCAAGGTAGAAAGGAATCCGTGAGAAGCAATGTGAAGATTAAGCTTACAGAATTCCTCATGGAGAAGTGGTTGGCCCTGGTGCAGCATGAGATTGTTGCAATAGGATTTACGACTTAGCGCATCAGCCATGACATTGGCTTTGCCTGGGGTGTAAGTAATTCCTAGATCATAATCTGAGATCAACTCCAATCAATGTCTTTGCCTAAGGTTCAGATCTGGTTGTGTGAAGATATACTTGAGACTCTGGTGATCGGTGTAGATCTTGCAACGTTTACCAAGAAGGTAATGTCGCCAGGTCTTGAGTGCATAGACTACGGCTGCAAGCTCTAGATCATGTGTACGATAATTCTCCTCATGTGGATGCAACTGTCGAGATGCATAGGCAATCACATGACGATCCTGCATAAGAATGCAACCTAGTCCCTGTCGTGAAGCGTCGCAGTAGATAACATAGTCTTTAGTGAAATCCGGTGGCACAAGTATGGGAGCAG
This sequence comes from Triticum aestivum, assembly GCF_018294505.1. Lineage (NCBI taxonomy): Eukaryota > Viridiplantae > Streptophyta > Magnoliopsida > Poales > Poaceae > Triticum > Triticum aestivum. Next base: position 394,954,563 of record NC_057795.1, on the reverse strand, counting down.
AAGTCAGGCGTCTTTTCAGCTCCTGAAAACTGTACTCACACTATGGGGACCACTCAAACTTTTTATCTTTCTTGAGAAGTTCCGTGAGGGGTTTGGCCACTTTAGAGAAGTTTTCAACAAAGCGGCGACAATAGCTGGCTAGACCAAGGAAACTCCTAACTTGTTTAACGGTTTCAGGTGGAGTCCAATCAAGAATGGCCTTAACTCTCTCGGGATTGACAACAATGCCCTTACCAGAGATTACGTGGCCTAGGTAGGTCACTTCTGGCAACCAAAATTCACACTTGTAGAACTTGGCATAAAGGCGGTGCTCTCTGAGTTTTTCTAACACAAGTCTAAGATGTTTGGCATGCTCTTCCTCGTTCTTCGAGTAAATAAGAATATCATCGAGGTAAACCACGACGAACTTATCTAAGTACTCCATGAAGATCGAGTTCATCAAGCGGGAGAATGTAGCTGGAGCATTGGTTAGACCGAAGGACATGATGGTGTACTCATACTGGCCATAACGAGTGACAAAGGTTGTCTTGGGGATGTCCCCGTTTCTGATCTTGATTTGGTGGTAGCCTAACCTCAAATCCATCTTGGAAAAGACTGAGGATCCAGCGAGCTGATCATACAGGTCGTTGATCCTGGGAAGCGGATCTTTGTTCTTTATCGTGACCAAATTAACGGGACGATAATCTACAACCATCCAGTCCGTACCATCCTTCTTCTTGACGAAGAGGATGGGGCAAGCCCAGGGAGAAGAGCTGGGATGGATGAAACCCTTTTGCAGGGACTCATCAAGTTGTTTCTTGTAACATCCCAAAATTCTAAATTTTGGAATGTTATAAACAAATAGATAGATTTGATTGATTGCTTGATTGATTGACTGAAAGTGAGTGAATTCGAAACTTTTTGAAAGTTAGATGAAAGGGGAATAAAAGGATTTTCCCAAACTTTCAATTTTGCTTTTATGATCTTCGGGAATTCAAATTCCTTTCATCACAAAAACCCTGGAGAGATGATGACATGACTTCTTCCATTTATTTAAATGACAAGGGGTGTTGAAAATATTTGAATTTCATTTGAAAAATATTTCCAATTCTGAAACTTTATGCAACTCAATGATTTTCACGAGCGAAGATAAAATGACTTCTTCAAATTATACGAAATATGAGTGGGAGTTTTCAAAGAATTAAAAAATTCAAAGTTCTTTTGAATTTATTTTCAATTTGGAGTTATTTGAGTTTTATTCAAATTATTTTTCTCCAAAAACAAAATATATGGAAAATAGGGTAACATGATTCCCTACCTCAGAAAATTGGAGAGAAATTAATTTGAAGTCATTTTGGTATTTTAAAAATGATTTTTATTGGATTTTATTAGAGCTGAAACACTCTTTGCTTTATTTGAATTTGTGTGTATTTTATTTAAAGCTAAAATAATGTTCATCTTGTAGGAAATATTTTTCTGCAAATTTTTGATATATTATATGCCTATATATTATTTTATTTATTTTGCTTTTTTCTTATTTTGTTTTTCTGGAAAAAAAAATGTTAAAAAAAAAATCCGCGCCCCCGCCTGGGCCAAGGGCCCAGCCGGCCCAACCGCCGCCGCCCCGGCCCAGCGCCCCACCCCCCTCGCGCGCGCCCCGCGGGAGGAGCCCCGCCGCCGCACGCCGCCGAGTCCGGCTCGGCTACGCGCCGCCGCCGCCGTGCCCCCTCCCCCAAGGCACCGGAGCCCCCCCTCCTATTTAACCCCGTCCGACCCCCCCTTCTCTCCTCATCCCGCCGCCGCCCGCCCGCCCGAAGGCCGCCGCCGCCTGTCGTCGTCGCCCGGAGCCCCTCGCCGCCCCTCGTCGCCACCCACCGCCCTCGCCGCCCCTCGCCCGACCCCGCCGCCACCCGCCGGAGGTAGCCGCCGCCACAACCCCCCCCCCCCGATCCGATTTATTTAAGAAAACCCGATCCGGTTTTTTTCGAGATGTTCGGTTTTTTTTTAAACCCTAGATGGTTTTTAATTTTCGGTTTTCTTAATTAACGAACGTTCACCGAACCGTTCGTTTCAATGAATGTGTTCGTTGGATTAGTTCTGTTAACGAACGTCCGTCATTTAATCCGTTCGTTGTTTTCTTTTAATCGGATTTAATCCGTTATTTTTTTCAGATTCGATTTCCGATCCGATTTTCAAATCTGTTTTATTTCTTGCTCGTTTATCGGAATCAGGTGATTCAAGCGCCTGGAGTTTCGTTACGAAACCGTCGTTCCGACTAACCTACTTACACAGAGTTTTGCTACTGTAAAATTTTGACCTAGTTTCAGATTGCTAAACCGAGTCGTTCTCTCTCGAGTTCCGACTTTCGATGCTTTATTTGATTCGATTCTTTTGCAACCAGGGTTCTTAAGTTGAACTATCTGGTTAGATCTTTTATTCGAGATTTCCCCGTGCATTAGATGAGTGCTTATTGTATGCTTGTTGTTTGTCTGCGTTAGATCACCCGGAGTGCGCCACTTGTTACTTCGAATCTCTAGGTCTCGCGGATCATCAGCAAGGCAAGTAACACTTGATCATACCTTTTCTACTACCCAGTTTTATTGCATTAGATCAAACCCTCCAACACTTGCATGTTTAGGATCTAATTAAATTGTGGGATGGGAAGTAGATTGAGGTAGTACCTATTACCTGTTTTACTTATGAAACCTTGGGAGTTACTTCTACGTTTGCTTGATTATGCCATGCTATGCTAGTAGACGTGGATTGGGTGAGTGAATATCCATGACTGATGTGAGATTGTTAATTAATGGTTTATTTAAGGTGGCAACCTAAACACACATCTGGGTGGATTGAGGCACCTGGTTTCTATCAGGACTTGCCTGTATTTCTTCGGACCGCCACCCAGGCTCTAAGGGATCATAAGATTATTCAAACTGGAAACTTCCGTGTGCAGCCACAAGCCAATTATGGGCTCTGGCGTAGTTGACTAAGTTGTGCGAACTCTTACGGGTAGGCTAGCTGATGTAGGGGATTTAGGTTGGTACGGTCTACCCACATGTAAGGTGCTAGCGCTTCTGAAAGACTATGTCTCGGTCATCCATTTCTCAAACACCATGTAGTGCGAGAACCAAGCGGAGGCGATCGAGTCTTGTGGGGAAAAGTGCACAAACCTCTGCAGAGTGTATAAACTAATCATGATTAGCCGTGTCCCCGGTTATGGACATCTTGAGTATCTAGTTCTTGGATTATCATGTTGATCTCAACACGTTACTTATTATAATTTGTTTGGGTTTAATGAGTACTTTTAATTGGGATTGAGGATGCTGTCAACCATTCTCAATGTTTAACAACCACCATGATAGTTAAATAAATTTTATTCCTTTGAAGTAGGGAAAAATTGGCTTTTCGCAAAAACTGTAACCATAGAGCTTTCCACCAGCCATATATGCATGTAGTATAGCCTATTCTTTCATTACTCTCTATGTGTTACATTGCCAGCATATTCCATGTGCTGACCCGTTTTCGGGCTGCAACTTTTCATGTTGCAGACTTTTCAGACGACGAGTAAGTGGTACGTTAGGGTTACGATTTCCTATACTCAACTTTGCCGTTGGTGTTGATGGGAATCCACAACCTTGTTGCTTCCGCTATATTTTGGATTGAGGTAATAGTTTTTACGTTACTTTATACATGTGATTTACCTCTGTTATAAATCCTTCGAGTACTGTGTGTGTCAGCATACCGATCCAGGGATGACACGAAAGCACAGAGACTTGATCCATTCGGGTCGGGTCGCTACATTTCTTAAGCTCGGCTAGTTCTAAGGGTGCCATCTTGTAAGGTCTCCTAGAGATTGGAGCGGTTCCTGGGATAAGATCTATGGCGAACTCTACATCCCTTTCAGGTGGAACACCTGTCAGTTCCTCTGGAAAGACATCCGGAAAGTCACGGACTACCGGGATATCTTCAAGGTCTGGAAGAGGGTTGGCATTAAGAGAATAGAGTTGGCGCTTTGCAACTCTGGTGGAGACAGTGACTATCTTGCCAGATGGGTGTGTAAGCTGAACAGACCTGGTGTAACAATCAATCTTGGCATAATGAGCTTTCATCCAGTCCATACCCAAGATGATGTTAATATCTGTAGACTTGAGGGCTATAAGTGATGCAAGGAATACAAGTCTGTCTACAAGGATTTCATTACCATGGCTTACACTAGAAGTTTGCCATTTGGATCGAGGAGTTTGAATGACCAGTGGAGAGGGCATATCACAAAATGACATGTTGTGCAAGCTAGCATAGCTTTCAGAAATGAAGGAGTGAGACGCTCCACTATCGAACAAAACCGATGCTGGATGACAGTTGACAAGGAGTGTACCAAGAACGACATCCGGATCATCATGAGCGTCTTTAGCTGAGACGTGATGCACACGTCCAGGTTCAGTGGGAGCTGACTTGACACTGATCATCTTGCATGGTGGCTTAACACAGCCAATAGACTTCTCGGGCTGGGGTGGAGCATAACTAGCCTGAGGGCAGTCACGTGCATAGTGTCCTGGCTTCCCGCATGTGAAGCAAGTTCCTGAAGTTGGACGTGGACCCGCACTGACAAGCGGTCTACCAGTAGGCCTGGGTGGAACATATGACTGAGCTGGGGAAGGCACCACATAGGATGGTCCCGGTGTATATCTGGAAGGAAGAGCGGAGTTCGGAACCCAAATCCGGCGCTTTTGAGAACTAGAACCAGAGGAAGATCCCAAATCACGGGTGTGCTTACGAGACTCCTCGTAAGTGAGCTGAGCTGTCTCTGCATTAATAGCCTTGTTCACAAGAGCTTGGAATGTATCACAATGATGCAGATGGAGATCACGACGCAACTTGGGGTTGAGACCCTTCCAGAACCTAGCCTGCTTCTTGGCGTCCGTGGACACCTCTTCTGTGGCATAACGGGCAAGGTTCTCAAACTCTCTACTGTAAGCATCAACAGCCATCTTACTCTGGGTGAAACTACAGAACTCTTCTCTCTTGCGATCAATGAGGGCCTGGGGAATGTGATGCTCGCGAAAAGCCACAATGAAATCCCTCCAGGTAGGAATCTGGCCAGCTGGAAGCATAGCCTCATAGTTCTGCCACCAAAGACTAGCAGGACCTTCCAGATGGTATGTGGCATAGATGACCTTGTCATCTTCAGCTACGTTCGCGGAACGCAGCTTATGAGTAATGCTACGGAGCCAGTCATCTGCATCGAGTGGCTCAATAGAATGATGAAAGGTGGGTGGGTGCAAGCGAATGAAGTCATGAATGGTTGCAGACCCTTTGAACTGATGTGCGGTGTTCTCCTCGATACGTGCCAACAAGCGGTTAGACTCACGCTTGTTCCTCTCCATTTCTAACATGAACTCTGTCAACAAAGGTTGATCGAGAGGATCCTCATCCCTACCATCTCCGTGGTTCTGGCTACGAGCAACAGAACTTCGCTTAAGTGATGACATCCTGAGAAATGAAACCAAGGACGGAATCAACATCAACTATAGGCTGTAGAATGTAGGACAAGGAAATTAGTAACTCTCGAACTCCTAGGGCAATTCCGGCAGCATAACGGCAGTAAAATGCTCAGAATGAGACATCCTGCTAAAATGGGTAGTAACATACTCAACATCATCACTCAAAGTTCTGAGATAGTACTAATCAGGCTACACCGGAAGTACTCGAAAACTGGGATATGACTCTGATCAACCAATCCTATGGGACTATGGAGTAGCAACACGTGATCCTGATAGACGGAAGAGAAGCCTAGTTCCTTAACCCCGTCGGAAAGATAGGATGACTCAGAACAGAAGGCCATGAGGTATAAGGAGTAAAATGAGCCTTATGTTCCTTCCCACAATCAATTCCCTTACATAACTAAAGAATTTCTAGACTCAACTTCGACCAGTTTGGCTTGGTAATCCTACAGGCAGTCAGGCTCTGATACTAATCGCTGTCAGGACCCCGATTCTATGCCACACCGGTCTAGCATGTAACACCTCATATCACTTTGCGGCCTCACGCACGGTATTCCCACGGGTGTCGCCTTACCATGCTCGGGACCGTTTGCGCCTTTTGGCACACGTATATGATGGTGTCGCTAGCATCCATATGACAATGAACCCGGGCTGACATGGCTAGTCGTAAACCCGAAGTGGCACTAACTTACAGGGACAAGCATACATGACCCAGCAATGAACGTGTCGATCATCAGCGAGTGAATCCGGGCTGTAGCAACTGGGCTAGCAGGACTCCGGTAAACCGGGCTATAGCAGGCTAACAGGACTCCGGTAGACACCGCGTGACATTTCCCTGAAGGGACAGACACAGGAACGAAGAAGGACACATGCCGGCCAGCCTAAGTGTTCTGGAGCAGTAGCAAGCTACGAGGGCTCAGTGGAAGCACTAGGAGACATTTCCCGGTAAGAGAGGCTACTAAGGATAAATAACTAGATAGTCAGATCCCACACATAGCAATACACATTACACGTACGCATAACATGCAAGTATGTGTTGTACAACATGGCATCACAGCATAACTCAACAACTCATATAGATAAGGCTCAAAGAGCCATCATAGCATTTATTACAAGCAGGGGTCACATGACCCAACATTCAGAGCAAACAAGCAACAGGCGGAAGCATTACATGTCTGAGTATAGACATCTATAAATGAAAAAGGCCGAAGAGCCTGACTATCTACAACATCCGATCAAGATCGTAGCTGAGGTACAAGCTATTTGTCGAAGTCCACGGAAACTAGTAAGACCGAAGTCTTAGCTGCAAAAACATAAATAAAGCAACATGAGTACAAAGGTAGTCAACAAGACTTACATCAGATCCTATCATACATGCACTTGTATCAAGAAGGTAATGTGGGGTTTAGTTGCAGCAAGCCAGCTTTGACTCTGTGGCTATCCTGTTCTACGACTACGAGAACTTCTTTGAGGTGGTATGGCGCACACGAGTCCACTAGTGTAACGCCCCGGATCCGATGCCCCAGGTGTCTACCAGTTATTCGTCGTTGTTGCATTGTCATGTGCTTGCGTGTTGCCTTTTGCCATGTCATCATTAGCATTTCATATCATGTCATCATGTGCATCTCATTTCGCATTCATGTTCGTCTCATGCATCCGAGCTTTTTCCCCGTTGTCCGTTTTGCGATCCGGCACTCCTATGTCCTCCGGCGTTCCCCTTTTGCCTCTTTTCGTGTGCGGGTGTTAAACTTTCTCGGAATGGCCCGAGGTTTGCCAAGCGGCCTTGGTATAGCACCGGTAGACCGCCTGTCAAGTTTCGTGCCATTTGCAGGTCGTTCCATACTCCAACAGTTAACCGGGTAACCGTAAAGCCCTCTTTTGTTGCAGCCCAACACCCCTTTCAAAGTGGCCCAAAAACCATCTAACTCTCCTCCATGCTCTCGGTCGTTCGATCACGATCGTGTGGGAGAAAACCGCTCCTCATTTGGACTCTCCTAACTCCCTCTACCTATATATACACCTTCCCCTCCGAAATTCGCGGTGCAAACCCTAGCCTCTTCCACCTCCGCGCGCCGGACATGTCCACTTCGCCGCCGGACACGTCCAGCCTCCGCGCCAGACGAATCAGCCGCCGCCACGTGTCCCAGCGCCTCCTCTCTCTCCTCCCCGCCACCGCCGGCCCGCCGAACCCGCGCGGGGCCTGCCCGAGCCCATCCAGGGCCCGAGCGCCGCCCGCGCGCTGCCGCTCGTCTCGCCGTCCGCCTCCTCGCCGGCACCGCGCCCCGCCGCCGCTGCTCGGGTGCCCCGGCCTCCGCCGCCCAGCGCCGCCTCGCCTCCCCGCCGGCGACCCCGAGCCCCGACGTCACCTCGCCAGAGCACGCCTCCGCCGCCTCTCGCTGCTCGTCGTCCGACCCCGCGGCGCCCGCTCGCCCCGCCTCCACGACCCGCGCCTCCTCGCGCCCGGGTCCGGCTGGATCCGGTCGGGGAGAGGCCCCGCCGCCGCGCCCCGTCCTCGGATCTCCCTCGCCGACGCCCCCCCCCCCCCCCCGCTTCCGTTTTCCGGCGAGATCCTCCGGCCACCTCGGTTCCCGCCCGCGTTGACTTTCCCCGAGGTGAGAAAATGGCTAAGTCCCTGAGATTCTCATCTTATGTTGCCATGTTTGACCTGCTATAACTCCATGCATATAGGTCCGATTCATGCATACGATATATGGAATTGTTCGTCTCAACGATTACTTCATTTCATTCCATTGCATCATTTTCATTTGAGCTCATCTTGATGCCCGAAATATTGTTGAAAGAGTGCATGTTGATGTTAATCTGCTGAAACTGTTATAACTTGCTCATTTGTCATTTTTGCCATGTTTGATGTGTGCATCCTATGAGGTTGATGTCTACATGTGTTTTGATCTATGTTATGCCATATTTCCAGAAGTGCAATCCATGTATTTTTGTGACTTGTGTAGTGAGTGCATCGAGCTTGCTAAGTAGGGTACTTGCTGTTGCTGTTTTGCTAGGCTGAATCTGTTATTTTATGATGCCATGTAAACCTGCTGCTACAAGTCATTTCGTGCATAATCTGGAGATGTTCACTAAGGATGAATTGATATACATGTCATGCTCTATCCATTCATGCCCCTGGTTGCATTTTTAGCCTACTGTAACATGTTGTAATCTTGCTCCAAAGTTGCTAATTAATGTTGTTGTCATCCTGTTAACATGAAGTTCAGTTTTGGCCATGTGCTTTTCTAGTGATCCATGCACCCTATGAACTTGCTATTGCCATGCTTAGCTTCATAAACATGTCTTCTTACTGTTGGTTGCCTTGTCATGCCATGTGTTGCTCTGTGGTGAGTGGTACAAGCTCACCAACATGCCTACTTATTGTTGTTCCTGCCATGTTTGAATCTGTAATATAACTTGCCATGTTTACATGTGTGCCATCATATTTTCTGTGCCTTTTTGGCTCATGGTCAGTAAGGGTCTTTTGTTCTATGCAATTAGTAGATTCATGCCATGCCTTGGTTTTCCATGTTAAGTTCCTGTAACATGTTGTTTGATAGCTCTAAACATTGCAACCTGATGTTATTTCTGCAAAGTCTGAAACTGTTATTATTTGCAATATTACCATGTGTGTTTGAGCATGTTCTAATGATTTCTGGAGATAGCTCAGTGCTCATGTTTTGTTATGCTTTACCTGTACTTCATGCCCATGCCTTTTGTTCTTATGTTGAGATGCGGTAGCATATTGTTTTGATGCTTGCAATATGCCTAGTTGATGTTATGGACAGATTGTTGTTATGACTTGTATAGAGTGTGTGTTGCACCGTTGCTCCGTTTTGAGTGTGCTCTATATGAAACTTACTTGATTTTGCATGTAGCTTCATATTACCATGTTGCATCCTTGTTTTGAGGTGTTTGCTTGATGTTTGGGTGCATTTTGCATCAATGCCATGATTAACTTGTTTTTGCTCATATCTTCTAGGCCGTAGCTCCGAACCTAATGAACTTTATATGTAACTTGACTAGAATTTCGTGTAGATCATCTTGGTGCATCTTAACTTGCTGTTTAACTACTTGAACATAAGGTTTATTCAGTTCTGGACCAATTTCGAAATATGCATATGAGGACTTACCGAAATTGTTATATGTTGTTTCCGGCCTCATTTAAACTTGCCTTGATGCGTTGTTATTGTTTGCATCATCTCTTGCCATGAGTAGCTTCATGTAGCCTTGTCATGCATCATGCTTGTTGTGCATCATGTCTTGTCTTTGTGTGGTGTGTTTACCATGTTGTGTGCTTCTTCTCGATAGTTCCCGTTTCGTTGCGATCGTGAGGATGCGTTCGTCTACGTGTGGTTCGTCTTCGTGGCTTCATCTTCTTCATGGACCCGTTCTTCTTCCTAGCGGGATTTCAGGCAAGATGACCGCTACCCTGGATCTCACTACTATCATTGCTATGCTAGTTGCTTCGTTCTATCGCTTTGCTGCGCTACCTATCATTTGCTCTTCAAGCCTCCCAAATTGCCATGAACCTCTAACCTTTGACACCATTCCTAGCAAAACCGTTGTTTGGCTATGTTACCGCTTTGCTCAGCCCCTCTTATAGCGTTGCTAGTTACAGGTGAAGTTGAAGATTGCTCCATGGTGGACAGGGTTTTGTTGGGATATCACAATATCTCTTATATTATTAATGCATCTATATATTTGGTAAAGGGTGGAAGGCTCGGCCTTATGCCTGGTGTTTTGTTCCACTCTTGCCGCCCTAGTTTCCGTCATACCGGTATTATGTTCCCGGATTTTGCGTTCCTTACGCGGTCGGGTGATTTATGGGACCCCCCTGACAGTTCGCTTTGAATAAAACTCCTCCAGCAAGGCCCAACCTTGGTTTTACCATTTGCCTCACCACCACCTACTTTTCCCTTGGGAGTAATTAACCCAAGGGTCATCTTTATTATAGCCCCCCCAGGCCAATGCTTGTCTAAGTGTTGGTCCAAACTAGAGCACCGTGCGGGACCATTCCTTGGCAACTTGGATTCGTCGGTACCTGTACGCTTCGCTTATCCAGTGTTGCCCTGAGAACGAGATATGTGCAGCTCCTATCGGGATGTCGGCGCATCGGGCGGTCTTGCTGGTCTTATTTTACCATTGTCGAAATGTCTTGTAAACCGGGATTCCGAGACTGATCGGGTCTTCCTGGGAGAAGGTATATCCTTCGTTGATCGCGAGAGCTTATCATGGGCTAAGTTGGGACACCCCTACAGGGTATAAACTTTCGAGAGCCGTGCTCGCGGTTATGTGGCAGATGGGAATTTGTTAATGTCCGGTTGTAGATAACTTGACACCTGATCCGAATTAAAACCGCGTGTGTAGCCGTCATGGTCTCTTCTCGGCGGAGTCCGGGAAGTGAACACGGTTTCTGTGTTATGACTGGCGTAAGTAGGAGTTCAGGATCACTTCTTGATCATTACTAGTTGACGACTGTTCCTTTGCTCCTCTTCTCGCTCTCATTTGCGTATGTTAGCCACCATACTTGCTTAGTCGCTGCTGCAACCTCACCACTTTACCCCTTCCTTTCCCATTAAGCTTTGCTAGTCTTGATACCCATGGTAATGGGATTGCTGAGTCCTCGTGGCTCACAGATTACTACAACAACAGTTGTAGGTACAGGTTATGCGATGATCATGACGCAAGAGCGATGTTGCTTATTTTGGAGTTTCTTCTTCTGCTTCTTCGATCAGGGGATAGGTTCCAGGTCGGCAGCCTGGGCTAGCAGGGTGGATATTATTTGAGTTTCTGTTTATGATTCATCCGTAGTCGGATGTTGTTCTTGTATGTTGTATTCATGTGACATTGTATGTATTGGATGTATCCCCATCTATTATGTAATGTTGATGTAATGATATCCACCTTGCAAAAGCGTCTTCAAGATGCGCTTCTATCCTTGGTGGGACCTTCGAGTTCCTTTAGGATAGGGCCGCATCTTGGGCGTGACAACTAGCCACCACACAATACGCTACTATGGATTCATTCCCGTCTCCCTACGAGAAGTCCATCCATAGCACTCACACTTGTCTTGAGCATTTTAGAGTATCCATTTCAAGTTATCTATGTACCATGTAAGCATCGAAGAAGTCCATAACCGCGGACCCGGCTATTCGAATAGATCATGTTAACCCTGCAGGGGTGTGCTTCTTCACACACGCTCTCGCCACTTACCGCCATGTACACGTCATGTATCTCGGCAACCTTCAAGCGGAAGCCTGGCGAGGGTGTCGGCCACGACCTGACTAACCACACAAGACTCTAGTCCAGGTTTATCGCCTATTCGGGTTCCATCCGCAAGGAGATCCGGCCGGGGTGTCGCTCACGGCCCCAAACGATGTGAGCAAGGTTCCCAAGCCCACCATCCGGGTGCCACTTGGTACACCGTGCCACTTTGCCTAGTCTGTCCCAAGCCCACCTGGCCGGGTGCCACTTGGTATACTACTAACACTACCTACAAACACCATAAACTAGTTGCGACTCCTAGACAGAGATCAAGTCGGTTAATAAGTCGAGAGAGTCAATTAAGGAACCTAGTGTGTGGTAGTATCGAGTCATTAGACAACATACATAGAACTCAGTGCTTAAGAACGGTTCCAGTGAGACAACCCACCATGTACTCCTACATGGCCTCTCAGCTACCTTTACCAAATCGTGTTCACACACTTCACTCTCAGCATCAGAACATATCGTAACACTCCAACTCATTCCCAATGAATCAGACCTGACACAACTCTAAGCAATAGCAGGCATGGCATGGTAGGAACACAACATGGCTCAAACAACTCCTACACATGCTAGTGGGTTTCAACTATTTACTATGGCAATGACAGGTCATGCAGAGGAATGGGTTCAACTACCGCAGCACAAAGTAGCAGATGAATCGTCGTTGTCCTAATGCAATAACTGAGAGTAGGAGCGAGAGAGTAGGATTGTATCAGAATGACCAAGGGAGTTTGCTTGCCTGGTAGATCAACAAGGGGGCACTGCTCCTCAGACAGGTACTTTGGAACGGTCTCCGGAGCAGGACCTATCGAGAAGGAACGGTGCCAACAATCAATACACAAGCATATGCAACAATATGATGCATGAATATGGCATGAAGATGTGATGTTGTTTGAGCTAATGCAACTAGCATTCATTAGGTTGAAGTCCATTTGAACCAAAGGTTCAAATGCAACTCCAAAATAAGCTCTTATATATATATGCCATTTTAGTGTTTCACTTATACAGTAGGTATAAGTTGGTTTGTCATGCATGAAACTAGTACAAATGGATAGATTGCATTTTTCTGATAATTTTTCATATATAAATTATTTCAATCTGAGCTACGGTTGAATTTCTATGATTTTTTGAAGTTTGAAACATTTTCTGGAATTTCCTGATTAATTTTAAATCCAAAAAATGAATAACTGCGTCAGCCTGACGTCAGCGTGACGTCAGCGAGTCAACGGCCAGGTCCAGGTCAAACTTGACCAGTGGGACCCATATGTCAGTGTCTAACCTAACTAATCTAGTTTAGTTAGTGGCCTCGGGCCCACATGTCAGTATCAGCAGGCTAATTAAGTTTAACATCTAAATAAAATTAGCAGGGGCCTGGGCCCACTTGTCAGGCCGGCGAGGTCAAAGGATCAAACCCCTGGTCAGCGGGGTCAAACCCGCCGGCGACTCGACTTCGGCGAGGCCAGACACGGCGGAGGGGCTCGGGATTCGCCCTCCGGCGTCCATTTAGGCGGCGGCGACCACGGACGAGGAGCTGGAGCTCATCCGCGTCGTTTGGAGCAAGCAGGAGGCTGCGGGGGTGCCGGAACTCGCCCGAAACGAGCTCAAGGCGGTGGCCGCAGTTCGGCCAAGTGCGCCCACAACGCTGCGGTGCACGGCAGGGGCTTCGGGCAGCAGCGTTGGCTTGCCGGGAGGCAGCTGAGCACGTTGACGTGCGTGGGCGTGAGCTATGGCAGCTAGTGCGAGGGCGGCAGCATGGACGGCGGCGAGGTGCTATGGCCGTGGTGGGGAACGGGAGCTACGGTGCGAGAATGGAGGAACGGAGAGAGGGGGACGGCGTAGAAGCTCTCTGCGGTTCCGATGGAGCCTTCGGCGAGCTCGGGGGAGGCCGGACGCGAGCGGAACGGCGGGGGCGATCTTCAGCGGCCGGAGGCGAAGATGGCGACGGTGATGACGATGGAGGCCGTCCGGAGGTGTGTGGCTTGACGAGGAGGGAGAGGGAGGGGCGGCGGTTCTTCTATGCTCAACGGCAGGGCGAGGGGTGGCCGGTGGCCACGGCAACGGCAAGTGGCGGCGACGGTGATTCTCGGGCGCGTGAGAGAGCGAGGGAGAGGAGGGAAAGGGCGCGGGAGAGTGAGAGAGGTGCGGGGCGGCGCGTGGCCTCGTCCAGGGCGTCCAGGGCGACGAGAGGGAGAAGCAGGAGGTGGCGGGAGACGTGGCAGCCGGCGAGCACGCGCGCGACACGCACAGTGCCAGTAGGCATGAGGAAGAAGACATATGAGGAGGCGGGCTGGGCTGCTGCTGGGCTGCACAGTAACGGGCTGCACAGGGAGGTAAGCGCGAGGTAGGGTTTTTTTTCATTTTGTTTCTCTTTTCTATTTTCTGACATTTGTTTTGATTTAACAAAAATACTAAATCATTTTATTTTCTTATACCAATTTTTGTAGGAGCTGGTGGTATTATTCCAGAGCTCATCAACAAATGGCACAATTTTTGGACATATATAATATATATAACATATATATATCCAATGCAAATAATTATGCGTTAATTCCAAATGCCCAAAATAAATACTTATGAGCTCCTAATAATATTGGTTTGATTTTTATCTCTGTCCAGTATTTTCAGAGAGCAACATGAGCATTTTCTTGGACCTTTTTGGAGCAATTTTTATTTGGGTCATTTCTAAAAATGATTCTGAGGGTTTCACAAATCCTCATTTCAAATTTAAATGGAATTAAAACATGATGCACACATGACTAGCTAGCCTCGAGCATACCAGAACTAGGGATGTGACAAAGAATCAAGTTTATTTTGTCCAATGATCTTCATGAAAGTTTTTGTTCTGTCCTTCTTGGATATCTATCACTTTGGTACTAATTTTCATGTGTTGCTTTTGATAAGCTCAAACAAATATAAGTGAAGATCATGAGCATAATATTTATTTCTCTCAAAATAGTTTAAGTGAAGTAAGAAAGAATTTATTGAAAAATTTACTAACTCTAAAATAAATCTAAGTGAAGCATAGCATTTCTTCAAAAATACTAAAGCACACTGTCGGTGTCAAAACCGGCGGATCTCGTGTAGGGGGTCCCGAACTGTGCGTCTAGGCGGATGGTAACAGGAGACAAGGGACACGATGTTTTTACCCAGGTTCGGGCCCTCTCGATGGAGGTAAAACCCTACTCCTGCTTGATTGATATTGATGATATGGGTAGTACAAGAGTGGATCTACCACGAGATCAAGGAGGCTAAACCCTAGAAGCTAGCCTATGGTATTATTGTTGTTGTTGTTGTCCTACGGACTAAAACCCCCCGGTTTATATAGACACCGGAGAGGGCTAGGGTTACACAGAGTCGGTTACAATGGTAGGAGATCTACATATCCGTATCTCCAAGCTGGCCCTCCACGCCAAGGAAAGTCCCATCCGGACACGGGACGAAGTCTTCAATCTTGTATCTTCATAGTCTTGGAGTCCGGCCGATGATGATAGTTCGGCTATCCGGACACCCCCTAGTCCAGGACTCCCTCAGCAGCCCCTGAACCAGGCTTTAATGACGACGAGTCCGGCGCGCATATTGTCTTCGGCATTGCAAGGCGGGTTCCTCCTCCGAATAATTCATAGAAGATTTTGAACACCAGTATAGTGTCCGGCTCTATAAAAATAAATTCCACATACCACCGTAGAGAGAATAATATTTACACAAGTTCAATCTGCTGACGTATTTGGTGGCGTGACGTCACACCACAACCAAGATTTTAGTTGAATCATTTTTATTATACCACCTCAGCGCGTTTAGCGAAGCGGTTTCCTTGGCACGTCTTGTCGAAGCAGAGATCGTGTTCCCCTTATTCCGGGATTCCCATCAATACGGACGTGGGTAACCCAACCGCGCCATTGATTGCGGCTCTTGGGAGATAAGCGAGTTTTACCAGGCCAGTAGGGACGCATAGTTTCATCCGCCCATGTATAAGGGGATAAGGATCCACCTTTTTTTACCTACGCCTTCTTCCTCCTTTGCTTATCCATCTCCGCGCACTCGAGCTCCAGCGCCCAAGTCCGCACATCTCACCTCGACCTTCTCCAGCCATGTCTGGAGCGGGAGGCAAGTGGATGGCCTCCTCCGTTACGGAGGGGCACATTGAGAAGCTGCGCAGCGCCGGATATCTGTCCAGCGACATCGCGCGTCGGCTCCCCGACGAGGGGCAGCTCATCCCCACCCCCAGCCCCCATGAGAGGGTGGTATTCCTTCCCCATTTCCTCCGCGGACTGGGCTTCCCACTCCACCCCTTTGTCCGGGGGCTCATGTATTACTACGGCCTGGATTTCCATGATCTAGCCCCAAATTTCATCCTCAATATCTCGGCATTTATCGTCGTGTGCGAGGCCTTCCTCTGCATCCAGCCCCACTTCGGCTTGTGGCTAAAGACCTTCAATGTCAAGCCGAAGGTTGTGAAGGGCAGCCAGGCAGAGTGCGGAGGCGCCATGGTGGGCAAAATGCCCAACGTCACTTGGCTCGAGGGTGCCTTCGTGGAATCCATCAAAGGGTGGCAATCGGGGTGGTTCTACATCACCGAGCTGCGTGACCCTAAATGGGCAGCGGCCCTCGAATTCAGATCTGGCAGCCCCATGCAGCTCACCTCCTGGAAAGAGAAGGGCTTGCTATGGGGTAGTTCAGAAGAGCTGACCAGACTCCAGTCCTGTCTCCAGACCCTGGTGAATAAGAAGCTCAAGCTTGTCAACGTGATCCAGGTCATGCTCGTCCGCCGGATTCTCCCCTGCCAGCAATGGGACTTCAATTTGTGGGAGTTTGATTCGGCACAGCACCAGACCTTAAGCGGGCTCTTCGACACTACGTACGAAGTGGCCTGGAGGGTGCTGTTCAAGAGCGCCGAAGCTCCCGCATCCGCTACCGAAGATTGCGGATTCAGCACGCAGCGTCCGGCTGGCGAGGTAAGCTATGTCATCCTTTATGGGACACTTGCTTTTCATAGTTTGACTCTATGCGGGATCTAACCTCCCAATACCTTTAACAGGCCTGGCAGAAGACATCCGGACAGGTTAACTGTCCGGCTCCCCTTCCAGAAGACCCAGCGGACGCCCGTTTGACAGGGCTGCTGGTCCCGGCACTTTACGTAGTGCCGGAGAAGAAGGCCAAGAAGAAGGCCACGAGAACTCGAAGGAGTTCCCGGCGTCAGGTGGTATCGGACTCATCGTCCTATGACTCCGAGGCAGACTCCTCCCACGAGGACGAGGAGGAGAAGAAGGAGGCCTCTCCCCTAGCGGGGGGAGAGAAGAAGAGGAAGGCCTCCCCAACGAGGGAGGCCGAAGGGTCCAAGAAGGGAAGGACCCTTCCCCCGGACTGTTCCGCCAACGTCGGCGACGACAACGAGGAGTGGCCCTCAAGGGCCAAGCCCCTGGAGAGATCGTAAGTATCCGGACCCCTAGATGATTTATAATTTTCCTTTTTGTCACATGGTGTCTTTCTAATGCCGCATACAACCCTGTAGTCCGCCCAAGGACGATCTTCCCGCTTCATCGAGCGGGTCCTTGGGCACGTCGGATATGGATTCTCTTCCGACCGCCTCCACCCCCCGTGACGCTGACGACGCCGAGGTGGGATCCCGGGAAGGGACCCACCAGGAGGAGGAGGCCCCGGAGGTGCCGCAGGGCAACCTCCCGGACTTTGCACCGGACTCCGCACCGGAACCTGCAGTGGTTCCGGAGTCCGGCGGGCGGCTCCTTCGTAAGAAGCGCAAGACTGTGACACCGGCGGCCTCCGTCCAACCGGAGGCGCCGGATAACTTGCTGGAGGCGCTCAACGGCGCTTCCATCAAAGAAGAACACCGCACTGTCATGAGTGCGGTGATTCAGAAGGTTCAGCTCGCCAAGAGCGGGCTAACCGAGGCCTGCAGCAGCCTTCTAACAGGCTTTGGGGTAAGAATTTTAAGATGTGTAATATAATATAGCATAGACAGTAGCCCCTGATGCTCGGTTCGGTGTTCGGAAAGAAAAGCCGGACTGAGGATCTAAAAAGATATACGCAGGAGTTTGAAAAATATGTCAATATGGGATTGCAGGCTGCGCTGCTGACCTCTGCCGCACTGACTGCGGAGGTCAATGCTTTGAAGCAGAGCCTCGAGTGGTCCGAGAGCGAGCTTGGCCGTGCCAAGAAGCAGCTCGAGGACAAGGAAGGTGAGTAACACCGTATTAAAGTTGTACCTTACAGAAAAGGATTTGGTTGCAAGAGAAATAACAAGGATAACGTGGGTACTCCAGGGGCCACGAACGAGGTGGCGACCCTGAAGGAGGCGGTGTCCGCGGCCGAACGCAGTGCGGCCGCGGAGCGAGCCGAGCGAGAGAAGCGGGAGGCGCGGGTGGCGGAGGTGCAGCAAGAGCTCCAGGCTCTCGTGGAAAAACATGAGAGTTTGGAGCGCGACTCAAAGACTCGAGAGTCCGAGCTTGCATCGGCTCTTGAGAGTGCCAAAGCCGCTAAGGCCGAAGCCCACAAGGCCCTCCAGGAAATTGAGGCGTTGAAGAAGATAGCGGCGGGTAAGGCATTTTTCATGCAAAGCAAGCATGTGAATGTGAATTACCTATTACTTACCCGATTTCGGAGCTCTCTAGGAGCGTTCGCAGATCTGCCCCGCAGCGTGTCCGATGCTGCCGCTTTCTACCGGGCCGAGGAGGGGAGCTCGACGGAGAAGGTCTTCTGGTCTCAGTATGCTGAGGCCGGACATCCGGTGCCCCTTAGCGACCAGCTGAAGCAGCTGGTCGAGCTCCACAAGGTGGCCGAACAGGCCATGAAGGGCCTCATAGTTCGGCTGTGGCCCAAGGAGGCCATGCCTGGGAGCTACTTCGGCCTGGTGCGGCGGCTGGTGGATGCGTGTCCCTGGGTTGAAGTCGTCAAGCACTCCGCCTGCATTGAAGGTGCCCGTCGGGCCCTTGCCCGTGCAAAGGTGCACTGGGGCAGGATGGACGCTGAGAAGCTTGTGACGGACGCGCCACCGACGGGCAAGGAGTATCGCACGCCCGAAATGTATTATAAGAGTGTCCTGAAGGGTGCCCGCATGATTGCGGGTGAGTGCTCCAAAGATGTAATATTTGAGTAGACTCGCATTTTGTTATCCTGTGCGCTGAAAACTTTGTTCATATGCGCTAAGCAACGCTTGTTAATTTAAAATATTACCTTCTGTGCGGCCGTTTATCAAATCTGAGAGATGGCAAGTCGTCGGCTTCAGCCCCCATGCCACGAGTGCTGGGGTGTTCGGGATAAACTTGAGCGCTCTTGTTCCCATTTTTGGGTCCATCTAGGGAGGCGCTCAACACAACGAACGAGGCAACCGGACTTATAATGCTTGAACACTCTCACTTAGCCATAGAATTCTATAATTTTAAATTTCGGCGAAGCCCCTAGTGTTCGGAAGACCGAATTCGGGGCGCTATCCACGCCTGGGCCGGACAAAGCCGGTTCCTCGCTCTAAGCGGCATAAGTCTTTAGGGACTCGAAAAAACCTCTCGAACAGCGACCAGCTCTCGCCTTATCATGACGGTCAGTTTTAGCTTTCTCCACTGAGGCGCTCGCCCAGCTCAACTGGGGCGCAATCGCAGTGGTTCTCCCAGTGCTACCTTAGCCGATACAACGGAACGTAAGGTACCAAAACATGGGAGCCGGGCAAACCCAACTATTGACCCAAGACATGATTCGGAGCCGATGCATATAATGCTATAAGTTCGGGGTGCCGCACTTGTGAAAGTGTTCGGACTTATCACACCATAATGTGGGGAACTTAAGCCCCTAGTGTATTTAGCCGTACCAAAGTGTACGGATGCAACATGTCATAAATGAACATATGTATAAGAAAGAAATGCAATTATAAGCAAAAAGCGATGCATTGTTTATTCAAGAAATACTGCCATAAATGCAGAGCGATACAAATAGTGCGGTAAGCAAGGGATGGGACTATTAAACATGTCCCCCTCCAGGGGTAGGCTGCGGAATGGTGTATAAAACAGATTTAATGCTCGTAATGGAGACCACCTGGATACTCGTCGTAGCCTTTCTCCTTCCCTGGCTGTTGCATCGTGAGTTCGGCAGGTCTACTGCCGGACAGGGCCTCTGGTGAACGGAGTCCTGTGGGTAAGAAAAAAGAAAAAGGAAAAAGAATGACACACTTGGGAGCCCCTGGTGTGGTTAAGCCGCATTCTGGGCCTGTCGTGGTCGTGCCCCTCCCCCTATGCCCATGGTATCTCCAGAGCGTAATGATGTACGCGAAGGACCAGTCTTGCAATTTTGCAAGGGCTGGGGTTGGGGCCGCATTGCTACGCGTGCTCGGAACGTGCCAGGTGGTCTTGTTGTAGGTTACTCCGGGTGCGTTTAGCCGTGTCTGGTCGCTTAACGGCCGGACTCGAGAATTGCCTTAAGAGGCTGCTCTGTACTTCTGCCGCGAGAGCCGCTGTGTGTTCCTCCGTTCGGAGGGAGCGTTCAGTGTTTCCGTTGACCGTGATGACTCCTCGAGGGCCTGGCATCTTGAGCTTGAGGTATGCGTAGTGTGGCACCGCGTTGAACTTTGCAAACGCGGTTCGTCCGAGCAGAGCATGATAGCCGCTGCGGAACGGAACTATATCGAAGATTAACTCCTCGCTTCGGAAGTTATCTGGGGATCCGAAGACCACTTCTAGTGTAACTGAGCCTGTACAATTGGCCTCTACACCTGGTATGACGCCTTTGAAGGTCGTCTTTGTGGGTTTAATCCTTGAGGGGTCTATGCCCATCTTGCGCACTGTATCCTGGTAAAGCAGGTTCAGGCTGCTGCCGCCGTCCATCAGCACTCTAGTGAGGTGAAACCCATCAACGATTGGGTCTAACACCAATGCGGCGAATCCGCCGTGGCAGATACTGGTGGGGTGGTCCCTTCGATCAAAAGTGATCGGGCAGGAGGACCATGGGTTGAACTTCGGGGCGACTGGCTCCATCGCATATACGTCCCTGAGTGCATGCTTTCGCTCCCTCTTGGGTATGTGGGTTGCGTATATCAAGTTTACCATCCGCACTTGTGGGGGGAAACCCTTCTGTCCTCTATTGTTCGGCTGTCGGGGCTCTTCCTCGTCATCGCTATGCAGCCCCTTGTCATTGTTTTCGGCAATTAGCTTGTCTGCCTGCTTGAATATCCAACAGTCCTTGTTGGTGTGATTAGCTGGCTTCTCGGGGGTGCCGTGTATCTGTCATGAGAGGTCGAGTATTCGATCCAAATTGGACGGACCCGGAGTAGTTCTTTTGAATGGATTTTTCCGCTGACCGGGTTTGGAGCCTCTGAATCCGGCGTTGACTGTCGTATCCTCAGTGTTATCGCCGTTAACGCGGCGTTTGTTCTTGTTGTGACGCGACCTGCCATTGTGGTCCTTGGTATCCGGACTGCCAGAATTTTTGCTGAGGTTGTTACTGCGGGCTAGCCAGCTGTCCTCCCCCGCGCATGAGCGGGTCATGAGTGATGTGAGGGCTGCCATGGATTTCGGCTTTTCCTGTCCTAGGTGCCGGGCAAGCCACTCGTCGCGGATGTTATGTTTGAAGGCTGCGAGGGCCTCTGCATCCGAACAGTCGACGATTTGATTTTTCTTTGTTAAGAACCGTGTCCAGAATTGTCTGGCCGATTCATCCGGCTGCTGAAGTATGTGGCTTAGGTCATCGGCGTCTGGTGGTCGCACATACGTGCCCTGGAAGTTATTAAGGAATGCGGCTTCCAGGTCCTCCCAACACCCAATTGATTCTGCTGGCAAGCTGTTAAGCCAATGCCGAGCTGGTCCTTTAAGCTTGAGTGGGAGGTATTTGATGGCGTGAAGATCATCGCTGCGGGCCATGTGGATATGAAGGAGATGTCTTCGATCCAAACCGCGGGGTCTGTTGTGCCATCGTAGGATTCAATATTCATGGGTTTAAACCCTTCGGGGATTTGATGATCCATTACTTCATCTATGAAGCATAGTGGGTGTGCGGCGCCTCTATATTGGGCTATATCACGACGTAGCTCAAGCGAGCTTTGTCTACTGTGTTCGGCCCTGCCGGAGTTGCTGTATCCGGCGCGACGGTCGTCGTCGCGCATCGTGGGGCGCCCACGCGATCCGTAGATCGATCTTGATTGTCTTGCCTTATCCTCCAATATGTCTCGCAAGTCCGGCGCATTCCCCCGTGGCTTCGTACTTTTCGAGCGGTGCCAGGGTACGGTTCTAGTGGAGGGCCTAGAGGCCTCTCTGTCGCGGCCACGAGGTGGTCGGTCAGCCGTATTGTGCGCTGGTGATGCAGGTTTATATGCATCCTCCTCTAATCGGGGGAGCAGCTTGCGTTTGGGGTAGCTTTTGGAGGGGCGTTCGAGTTCATGCTCTTCGGCCGCAAGGACTTCAGTCCATCTGTCGGCTAGCAGATCTTGATCAGCTCTAAGCTGTTGCTGCTTTTTCTTGAGGCTGTTCGCCGTGGCCATAAGCCTGCATTTAAAATGCTCTTGTTCGACGGGATCCTCAGGAACAACGAATTCGTCGTCGTCGAGGCTTGCCTCGTCTCCGGAGGGAGGCATGTAATTATCATCCTCTACCTCTTCGTCTGCCGCTCTCTCATGAGGGCTGGCTTCTTCGTCCTCCTATGCTGAATCTTGCTGGAGGGGGTTGTCTTCGGCACTCTCTGGGGTGTTATTATCTCCAGTGCCGGAATCTCCATTCTTGTTGTGGCGGGATTTAGAGCGGCGGCGCTGACGCCGGCACTTGGGCTGTTTCTTGGAGGGGTCTTCCTCCGCCGTTCCTTCGCCATTCCCATCCTTTGGGATATCCACCATGTATATGTCATATGACGAGGTGGATTTCCAGTGCCCAGTAGGCGCTGGTTCTTGGTCGTCTCCGGCGTCGTCGTCCATACCGTCGATGTCTTCGGAGTCGAAGTCTAGCATGTCGGTTAGATCATCGATAGTGGCTACTAAGTGGGTGGTGGGTGGGGTTTGAATTTCTTTGTCGTCCGCATCCCAACCATCCTGACCGCAGTTCGGCTAGGGCTCTCCTGATAACGAGAGATACTTTAGCGAATTCAGAATGTCGCCAAAAGGTGAGTGTTGAAAGATGTCCGCAGCGGTAAACTCCATGATCGGCGCCCAATCGGATTCGATTGGAGGGGGCGCGGGAGGTTCGGAGTCCGGCGAGGAGTCCGGCACCTCGGAGTCACGAGCTTCACAAGGGACAAGGTCAGTATTCGGCTCCATCGCCGTAGAGGTTGCAGCCCCCGAGGCGGTGTCTAGCCACCCATCCTTGATCTGCGCAATCGGCTCCGAATTAGGGATCGGAGCGGACTCGTGTGCGGCCTCCAGGACACTATCCGGCAGCAGAGCTAAATCGTGCCCAACGTGACAGTGCGGTGCACTCGGCTGTGGCTCGAATCCATCGAAGATCAAGTCTCCGCGGATGTCAGCCGTGAAGTTTAGACTTCCAAATCTGACCTGACGGCCAGGGGCGTATCTTTCGATCTGCTCCAGATGGCCAAGCGAATTGGCCCATAGTGCAAAGCCGCCGAATACGAAGATCTGTCCGGGGAGAAAAGTCTCACCCTGGATTGCGTCGTTGGTGATGATCGAAGGAGCCATCGGGCCTATATGCGACGGCACAGAGGAACTCTCAATGAAAGCACCAATGTCGGTGTCAAAACCGGCGGATCTCGGGTAGGGGGTCCTGAACTGTGCGTCTAGGCGGATGGTAACAGGAGACAAGGGACACGATGTTTTTACCCAGGTTCGGGCCCTCTCGATGGAGGTAAAACCCTACTCCTGCTTGATTGATGATATGGGTAGTACAAGAGTGGATCTACCACGAGATCAAGGAGGCTAAACCCTAGAAGCTAGCCTATGGTATGATTGTTGTTGTTGTCCTACGGACTAAAACCCCCCGGTTTATATAGACACCGGAGAGGGCTAGGGTTACACAGAGTCAGTTACAATGATAGGAGAGCTACATATCCGTATCGCCAAGCTTGCCCTCCACGCCAAGGGAAGTCCCATCCGGACACGGGACGAAGAATTCAATCTTGTATCTTCATAGTCTTGGAGTCCGACCGATGATGATAGTTCGGCTATCCGGACACCCCCTAGTCCAGGACTCCCTCACACACCGTGCTCAAAAAGATATGAGTGAGGCACTAGAGCAAATCCATAGCTCATAAAAATTTAAGTGAAGCATAGAGAGCAATTCTAACAAGTCATGGCATAATTTTGGCTCTCTCAAATAAGTGTGTCCAGCAAGGGATCGAGACTAAAAACACAAAGCAAATCAAGCAAAGACTCATATCATACAAGATGCTCCAAGCAAAACACATAGTATATGACAAATAAAAATATAGCTTCGAGTAAAATACCGATGGTTGTTAGAAGAAAGAGGGGATGCCACTTGGGGCATCCCCAAACTTAGTTGCTTGCTTCTCTTTGGATAATAACTTGGGGTGCCATGGGCATCCCCAATCTTAGGCTCTTCTTAGTCCTTATTCCTTCATCCATCGTAAGATAACCCAAAAATTGAAAACTTCAATCACACAAAACTCAACAAAACATTCGTGAGATCCGTTAGTATAAGAAAACAAATCACTACTATAAGTGCTGTAGCAAACCAATTCATATTTTACTTTTGCATTATATCTACTGTACGCCAACTTTTCTATGGCAAAAACTCATCAAAGAAAACCATAGAATCATCAAAACAAGCACACAATGCAAAGAAAACAGAATCTGTTAAAAACAGAACAGTCTGTAGCAATCTGGATATTTTGAATGCTTCTGTAACTCCAAAAATATGGAGAAATTAGGAAAATCTAAGAAATTTGTATATTAATCTTCTGCAAATAGAATCAGAGCAATAGCACGTTTCTATGATTTATGAATATTATTTTCATGAGTGCATAAGTTTTTGTTTTTCATCAAGATCAAACAACTATCACCCAAGAAGATCCTAAAGGCTTTACTTGGCACAAAAACTAATTAAAACACAAAAAACACAATAATAACAGTAGCATAATTGTGCTAACACTCAAGAACAGAAAGCAAAAAAGCAAAAATAAATTTTATTCATTGGGTTGCCTCCCAACAAGCGCTATTGTTTCACGCCCTTAGCTAGGCATAAAGCAAGGATCTAAGTTTTGTCATCTTTGTTTCGAGATCCATAGGATGCCCTCATGATTGATTCATATGGTGGCCTAATTCTTGTTCTAGGGAAGTGTTCCATGCCCTTCCTTAGTGGAAACTGAAATTTAATATTGCCCTATTTCATATCAATCACGGCACCGATAGTGCGTAAAAACGGTATACCAAGAATAATTGGACAAGACGGATTGCAGTCAATATCAAGAACAATAAAATCTATGGGCACATAATTCCTATTTTGCAATAATAAGAACATCATTAATTCTTCCCATAGGATTTTTAATAGTAGAATCCGCCAAGTGCAAATTTAAAGAACACTCTTCAATATCGGTAAGACCAAGCACATCACATAATGATTTCGGAATTGTAGAAACACTGGCACCCAAGTCACATAAAGAAAAACACTCATAATTTTTAATCTTGACTTTGATAGTAGGTTCCCATACATCATGCAATTTTCTAGGAATCAAATCTTCTATTTCCAAATTTTCTTCCAAAGCTTTCATCATAGCATCAACAATATGTTTAGTAAAAGCTTTATTTTGTTCATAAGCATGGGGTGAATTTATCATGGATTGCAACAAAGAAATACAATCAATCAAATAACAACTATCATAATTAAAGTCTTTGTCATCCAAAAGAATGGGCACATCACTAGTTAAAGTTTTGACCTCTTGAAACCCACTTTTATCAATTTTCTCAACAAGATTTTCACCCTCTGAATTATCAGGACGCCTTCTAGCTAAAGTTGACTCTTCTCCAGTCCCTTTTTCATCAATCTTAACTTTACTAAACAATGAGCAATATAATAAACACCAATTATTTCAAGATCTTCATTGCTTTTACGAAAGCAATCACTAGAAAACGCTTTTTCTAAAAATTCTCTTCTGGCTCTAAGCATAGCGGTTCTTTTCTCACTTTCATCCATGGAAACATAAAGAACTTTAATTTATTCCTAAACTTTAGGCACAAAAATTTTCATCTTGAGATTTTCTATATCATGAGAAATTATATCAACACTTCTAGACAATTCATCAACCTTATTCAACTTTCCTTCTATGGTAGTGTTGAAAACTTTTTGTGTGTTGATAAATTCTTTAATATTATTCTCAAGATCAGAGGTGTTCCTATTATTATTATAAGAAGGATTTCCATAGTAATTACCATAATTATTAGAGGAATTACTTGGAAAGGCCTAGGATTAAAATTACCTCTATAAGCATTGTTATTGAAATAATTTCGCGAGATAAAATTCACATCTACGACATCACTATTTTGCTCAATCAAAGTAGACAAAGGCATATTATTGAAATCAATAGGAGCACTTTTACTAGCAACCAATTTCATAAGAGCATCAACTTTTTCACTCAAAGAAGAAATTTCTTCAACCGAATTAACTTTTTTACTAGTAGGAGCTATTTTGGTATGCCATTGTGAATAATTTGCCATAATATTATCAAGCAATTTGGTGGCTTCACCCAAACTAATTTCCATAAAAGTCCCACCCACGGCAGAATCTAGAAGATTACGATAAACAAAATTCAACCCCGCATAATAATTTTGTATGATCATCCAAAGATTTAACCCATGAGTTGGGCAATTCCTTACCATCATTTTCATCATTTCCCAAGATTGTGCAACATGCTCATGTTCAAGTTGCTTGAAACTCATGATTTGGGTTCTAAGGGAAATATTTTTTGCGGGCGGAAAATACTTAGTGATAAAAGCATCTTTGCACTTATTCCGAGAATCAATACTATTGCGAGGCAAAGAAGAAAACCAATTTTTTGCAGAATCACGCAAAGAAAATGGAAATAGTTTCATCTTCACAACATCATTGCCCACATATTTTTTATTTTTCATATCACATAATTCCACGAAGGTATAAAGATGGGACGCGACATCCTCATTAGGAGTACCTGAAAATTGATCTTTCATAATAAGATTCAGCAAAGCAGTATTAATATCACAAGACTCCGCACTAGTGGCGGGAGGAGCAATAGGAGTGCCAATAAAATCATTGTTGTTGGTATTTGAGAAATCACACAACTTGGTGTTCTCTTGAGTCATGGTGACTACGCAACAAGATTGCACTCAAAAACAGATCCGGCAAGAAAAACGGTGAATGAAAAAGAGGGCGAACAAAATGGAAATTTTTTGTGAAGTGAGGGAGAGGAAAACGAGGGGCAAATGGCAAATAATGTAAATTGCAAGGAGATGAGATTTGTGATTAGGAACCTGGTAGGCGTTGTTATTGATATTGATGGAACTGAAGGAAATATGCCCTAGAGGCAATAATAAAGTTATTATTTATTTCCTTATTTCATGATAAATGTTTATTATTCATGCTAGAATTGTATTAACCGGAAACATAATACATGTGTGAATACATAGAAAAACAGAGTGTCACTAGTATGCCTCTACTTGACTAGCTCATTAATCAAAGATGGTTATGTTTCCTAACCATAGACAAAGAGTTGTTATTTGATTAATGGGATCACATCATTAGGAGAATGATGTGATTGACATGACCCATTCCGTTAGCTTAGCACTCGATCGTTTAGTATGTTGCTATTGCTTTCTTCATGACTTATACATGTTCCTATGACTATGAGATTATGCAACTCCCGTTTACCGGAGGAACACTTTGTGTGCTACCAAACGTCACAACGTAACTGGGTGATTATAAAGGTGCTCTACAGGTGTCTCCGAAGGTACTTGTTGGGTTGGCGTATTTCGAGATTAGGATTTGTTACTCCGAATGTCGGAGAGGTATCTCTGGGCCCTCTCGGTAATGCACATCACATAAGCCTTGCAAGCAATGCAACTAATAAGTTAGTTGCGAGATGATGTATTACGGAACGAGTAAAGAGACTTGCCGGCAACAAGATTGAACTAGGTATTGGATACCGACGATCGAATCTCGGGCAAGTAACATACCGATGACAAAGGGAACAACGTATGTTGTTATGCGGTTTGACCGATAAAGATCTTCGTAGAATATGTAGGAACCAATATGGGCATCCAGGTTCCGCTATTGGTTATTGACCGGAGACGTGTCTCGGTCATGTCTACATTGTTCTCGAACCGTAGGGTCCGCACGCTTAAGGTTTCGATGACAGTTATATTATGAGTTTATGAGTTTTGATGTACCGAAGGAGTTCGGAGTCCCGGATGAGATCGGGGACATGACGAGGAGTCTCGAAATGGTCGAGACGTAATGATCGATATATTGGACGACTATATTCGGAGTTCGGAAAGGTTCCGAGTGATTCGGGTATTTTTCGGAGTACCGGAGAGTTACGGGAATTCGCCGGGGAGAAGTATCGGGCCTTATTGGGCCATACGGGAAAGAGAGAGGATCTACCTAGGGCAGGCCGCGCACCCCCCCCCCCCATGGCCTAGTCCGAATTGGACTAGGGGAGGGGCCGCACCCCCTCCTTCCTTCCCTTCTCTCTTCCCCTTCCTTGTCTCCTACTCCTACTACTTGGAAGGTCTCCTAGTTGGACTAGGAAAGGGGGAATCCTACTCCCGGTGGGAGTAGGACTCCCCTAGGGCGTGCCATAGAGAGGGCCGGCCCTCCCCTCCTCCACTCCTTTATATACGGGGGCAGGGGGCACCTCATAGACACACAAGTTGATCTTCGTGATCGTTCCTTAGCCGTGTGCGGTGCCCCCCTCCACTATATTCCACCTCGGTCATATCGTTGCGGTGCTTAGGCGAAGCCCTGCATCGGTAGAACATCATCATCGTCACCACGCCGTTGTGCTGACGGAACTCATCCCCGACACCCTGATGGATCGGAGTCCGGGGATCGTCATCGAGCTGAACGTGTGCAGAACTTGGAGGTGCCGTACGTTCGGTGCTTGGATCGGTCGGATCGTGAAGACGTACGACTACATCAACCGCGTTGTCATAACGCTTCCGCTTGCGGTCTACGAGGGTACGTAGACAACACTCTCCCCTCTCGTTGCTATGCATCACCATGATCTTGCGTGTGCATAGGAATTTTTTTTGAAATTACTACGTTCCCCAATAGTGGCATCCGAGCCTAGGTTTTATGCGTTGATGTTATATGCACGAGTAGAACACAAGTGAGTTGTGGGCGATACAAGTCATACTGCTTACCAGCATGTCATACTTTGGTTCGGCGGTATTGTTGGATGAAGCGGCCCGAACCGACATTACGCGTACGCTTACGCGAGACTGGTTCTACCGACGTGCTTTGCACACAGGTGACTGGCGGGTGTCAGTTTCTCCAACTTTAGTTGAACCGAGTGTGGCTACGCCCGGTCCTTGCGAAGGTTAAAACAGCACTAACTTGACAAACTATCGTTGTGGTTTTGATGCGTAGGTGAGATTGGTTCTTGCTTAAGCCCGTAGCAGCCACGTAAAACTTGCAACAACAAAGTAGAGGACATCTAACTTGTTTTTGCAGGGCATGTTGTGATGTGATATGGTCAAGACGTGATAAGATATAAGTTGTTGTATGAGATGATCATGTTTTTTTGAAGTTATCGGCAACTGGCAGAAGCCCTATGGTTGTCTCTTTGTTGCATAAGATGCAAGTGCCAAATAATTGCTTTACTTTATCGTTGTGCGATAGCAATAGTTGCAAGAGCAATAGTTGGTGATACGACCATGTGAACACACATTGATATAGATCAAGATGATGAAGATCATGGTGTCGTGCCGGTGACGATAGAGATCATGACAGTACTTTGGAGATGGAGATCAAAGGTGCAAGATGATCATGGCCATAGCATGTCACATATTTTGATTGCATATGATGTTTATCTATTATACATCTTATTCTTGCTTTGATTGACGGTAGCATTTTAAGATGATCTCTCACTAATTATCAAGAAGTGTTCTCCCTGAGTATGCACCGTTGCCAAAGTTCGTCGTGCCCAGACACCACGTGATGATCGGGTGTGATAAGCTCTACGTCCATCTACAACGGGTGCAAGCCAGTTTTGCACACGCGGAATACTCAGGTTATACTTGACGAGCCTAGCATATGCAGATATGGCCTCGGAACACGGAGACCGAAAGGTCGAGCGTGAATCATATAGTAGATATGATCAACATGAGATGTTCACCATTGAAAACTAATCCATTTCACGTGATGATCGGTTATGGTTTAGTTGAATTTGGATCACGTGATCACTTAGAGGATTAGAGGGATGTCTATCTAAGTGGGAGTTCTTAAGTAATATGATTAATTGAACTTTAATTTATCATGAACTTAGTCCTGGTAGTATTAGCATATCTATGTTGTAGATCAATAGCTCGTGTTGTTGCTTTCATATGTTTGTTTTGATATGTTCCTAGAGAAACTGTGTTGAAAGATGTTAGTAGCAATGATGCGGATTGGATCCGTGATCTGAGGTTTATCCTCATTGCTGCACAAAAGAATTATGTGCTTGATGCACCGCTAGGTGACAGACCTATTGCAGGAGCAGATGCAGACGTTATGAACGTTTGGCTAGCTCAATATGATGACTACTTGATAGTTTAAGTGCACCATGCTTAACGGCTTAGAATCGGGACTTCAAAGACGTTTTGAACGTCATGGACCATATGAGATGTTCCAGGAGTTGAAGTTAATATTTCAAGCAAATACCCGAGTTGAGAGATATGAAGTCTCCAACAAGTTCTATAGCTAAAAGATGGAGGAGAATCGCTCAACTAGTGAGCATGTGCTCAGATCGTCTGGGTACTTCAATCGCTTGAATCAAGTGGGAGTTAATCTTCCAGATAAGATAGTGATTGACAGAATTCTCTAGTCACCATCACTAAGTTACTAGAACTTCGTGATGAACTATAGTATGCAAGGGATGACAAAAACGATTCCCAAGCTCTTCATGATCGTAGAAATCAAGAAAGAGCATCAAGTGTTGATGGTTGACAAGATCACTGGTTTCAAGAAAAGGGCAAAAGGAAAGAAAGGGAACTTCAACTAGAATGACAAGCAAGTTGTCACTCCCGTGAAGAAGCCCAAAGCTGGACCAAAGCCTGAAACTGAGTGCTTCTACTGCAAAGGAAATGGTCACTGGAAGCGGAAATGTCCTGAATATTTGGTAGATAAGAAGGATGGCAAAGTGAACAAAGGTATATTTGATATACAGGTTATTGATATGTACTTTACTAGCGTTTATAGCAGCCCCTCGGTATTTGGTACTCGTTCAGTTGCTAAGAGTAGTAACTCGAAACGGGAGTTGCAGAATAAACAGAAACTAGTTAAGGGTGAAGTGACGATGTTTGTTGAAAGTAGTTTCAAGATTGATATGATCATCATCGCACACTCCCTATACTTTCGGGATTAGTGTTGAACCTAAATAAGTGTTATTTGGTGTTTGCGTTGAGCATGAATATGATTTGATCGTGTTTATTGCAATACGGTTATTCATTTAAGTAAGAGAATAAACTGTTGTTCTGTTTACATGAATAAAACCTTATATGGTTACACACCCAATGAAAATGGTTCATTGGATCTCGATCATAGTGATACACATATTCATAATATTGAAAGATGCAAAGTTAATAATGATAGTGCAACTTATTTGTGGCACTGCCGTTTAGGTCATATTGGTGTAAAGCGCATGAAGAAACTCCATGCTGATGGGATTTTGGAATCACTTGATGCTTGCGAACCATGCCTCATGGGCAAGATGACTAAGACTCCATTCTCCGGAATAGTAGTGCGAGCAACTGACTTATTGGAAATAATACATACTGATGTATGCGATCCGATGAGTGTGAAGGCTTGCGGCGGGTATCATTATTTTCTGACCTTCACAGATGATTTGAGCAGATATGGGTATATCTACTTGATGAAACATAAGTCTGAAACATTTGAAAAGTTCAAAGAATTTCAAAGTGAAGTGGAAAATCATCGTGACAAGAAAATAAGGTTTCTACGATCTGATCGCGGAGACAAATATTTGAGTTACGAGTTTGGTCTTCAATTAAAACAATGTGGAATAGTTTCACAAATTCATGCCACCTGGAACACCACATCATAATGGTTTGTCCGAACGTCATAACCGTACTTTATTGGATATAGTACAATCTATGATGTTTCTTACCGATTTACCAATATCGTTTTGGGATCATGCATTAGAGACAGCTGCATTCACGTTAAATAGGGCACCATCTAAATCCGTTGAGACGACACTATATGAACTGTGGTTTAGCAAGAAACCAAAGCTGCCGTTTCTTAAAGTTTGGGGTTGTGATGCTTATGTGAAAAAGTTTCATCCTGATAAGCTTAAACCCAAATCGGAGAAGTGCGTCCTCATAGGATACCCAAAGGAGACTGTTGGGTACACCTTCTATCACAGATCCGAAGACAAGACATTCGTTCCTGAGAATGGATCCTTTCCAGAGAAGGAGTTTCTCTCGAAAGAAGTGAGTGGGAGGAAAGTAGAACTTGATAAGGTAATTGTACCTTCTCCCTTATTGGAAAGTAGTTCATCACAGAAATCTGTTCCTGTGACTACTACACCAATTAGTGAGGAAGCTAATGATGATGATCATGTAACTTCATATCAAGTTACTACCGAACCTCGTAGGTCAACCAGAGTGAGATCCGCACCAGAGTGGTACAGTAATCCCATTCTGGAGGTCATGTTACTTGACCATGACGAACCTACGAACTATGAGGAAGCGATGATGAGCCCAGATTCCGCAAAATGGTTTGAGGCCATGAAATCTGAGATATGATCCATGTATGAGAACAAAGTATGGACTTTGATGGATTTGCCCGATGATCGGCAAACCATAGAAAATAAATGGATCTTCAAGAGGAAGACGGACGTTGATAGTAGTGTTACTATCTACAAAGCTAGACTTGTCGAAAAAGGTTTTTGACAAAGTTCAAGGTGTTGACTACGATGAAATTTTCTCACTCGTAGCGATGCTTAAGTCTGTCCAAATCATGTTAGCAATTGCTGCATTTTTATGAAATCTGGCAAATGGATAAACAAAACTACATTCCTTAATGGATTTAAAGAAGAGTTGTATATGATGCAACCAGAAGGTTTTGTCAATCCTAAAGGTGCTGACAAAATACGCAAGCTCCAGCGATCCATCTATGGACTGGTGCAAGCATCTCGGAGTTGGAATATACGCTTTGATAAGTTGATCAAAGCATATAGTTTTATACAGACTTGCGGTGAAGCCTGTATTTACTAGAAAGTGAGTGGGAGCACTACAGCATTTCTGATAAGTATATGTGAATGACATATTGTAGATCGGAAATAATGTAGAATTATTCTGCAAAGCATAAAGGAGTGTTTGAAAGGAGTTTTTCAAAGAAAGACCTCGGTGAAGCTGCTTACATATTGAGCATCAAGATCTATAGAGATAGATCAAGACGCTTGATAAAGGCTTTTTTCAATGAGTACATACCTTGACAAGATTTTGAAGTAGTTCAAAATGGAACAGTCAAAGAAAGAGTTCTTGCCTGTGTTACAAGGTGTGAAATTGAGTAAGACTCAAAACCCGACCATGGCAGAAGATAGAAAGAGAATGAAAGTCATTCCCTACGCCTTGGCCATAGGTTCTATAAAGTATGCCATGCTGTGTACCAGATCTATTGTATACACTACACTGAGTTTGGCAAGGGAGTACAATAGTGATCTAGGAGTAGATCACTGGACAGCGGTCAAAATTATCCTTAGTGGAATAAGGAGATGTTTCTCGATTATGGAAGTGACAAAAGGTTCATCGTAAAGGGTTACGTCGACGCAAGTTTTGACACCGATCTGGATGACTCTAACTCTCGATCTAGATACATATTGAAAGTGGGAGCAATTAGCTAGAGTAGCTCCGTTCAGAGCATTGTAGACATAGAAAATTGCAAAACACATAATGGATCTGAATGTGAAAGACCCGTTGACTAAGATTCTCTCACAAGCAAAACATGATCACTCCTTAGTACTCTTTGGGTGTTAATCACATAGAGATGTGAACTAGATTACTGAATCTAGTAAACCCTTTGGGTGTTGGTCACATGGCGATGTGAACTATGGGTGTTAATCACATGATGATGTGAACTATCGATGTTAATCACATGGGGATGTGATCTAGATTATTGACTCTAGTGCAAGTGGGAGACTGAAGGAAATATGCCCTAGAGGCAATAATAAAGTTATTATTTATTTCCTTATTTCATGATAAATGTTTATTATTCATGCTAAAATTGTATTAACCGGAAACATAATACATGTGTGAATACATAGACAAACAGAGTGTCACTAGTATGCCTCTACTTGACTAGCTCATTAATCAAAGATGGTTATGTTTCCTAACCATAGACAAAGAGTTGTTATTTGATTAATGGGATCACATCATTAGGAGAATGATGTGATTGACACGACCCATTCCATTAGCTTAGCACTCGATCGTTTAGTATGTTGCTATTGCTTTCTTCATGACTTATACATGTTCCTATGACTATGAGATTATGCAACTCCCGTTTACCGGAGGAACACTTTGTGTGCTACCAAACGTCACAACGTAACTGGGTGATTATAAAGGTGCTCTACAGGTGTCTCCGAAGATACTTGTTGGGTTGGCGTATTTCGAGATTAGGATTTGTCACTCCGAATGTCGGAGAGGTATCTCTGGGCCCTCTCGGTAATGCACATCACATAAGCCTTGCAAGCAATGCAACTAATAAGTTAGTTGTGAGATGATGTATTACGGAACGAGTAAAGAGACTTGCCGGCAACAAGATTGAACTAGGTATTGGATACCGACGATCGAATCTCGGGCAAGTAACATACCGATGACAAAGGGAACAACGTATGTTGTTATGCGGTTTGACCGATAAAGATCTTCGTAGAATATGTAGGAACCAATATGGGCATCCAGGTCCCGCTATTGTTTATTGACCGAAGACGTGTATCGGTCATGTATACATTGTTCTCGAACCGTAGGGTCCGCACGCTTAAGGTTTCGATGACAGTTATATTATGAGTTTATGAGTTTTGATGTACCGAAGGAGTTCGGAGTCCCGGATGAGATCGGGGACATGACGAGGAGTCTCGAAATGGTCGAGACGTAAAGATCGATATATTGGGCGACTATATTCGGAGTTCGGAAAGGTTCCGAGTGATTCGGGTATATTTCGGAGTACCGGAGAGTTACGGGAATTCGCCGGGGAGAAGTATTGGGCCTTATTGGGCCATACGGGAAAGAGAGAGGAGCTACCTAGGGCAGGCCGCGCACCCCCCCCCCCCCATGGCCTAGTCCGAATTGGACTAGGGGGAGGGGCCGCACCCCCTCCTTCCTTCCCTTCTCTCTTCCCCTTCCTTGTCTCCTACTCCTACTACTTGGAAGGTCTCCTAGTTGGACTAGGAAAGGGGGAATCCTACTCCCAGTGGGAGTAGGACTCCCCTAGGGCGCGCCATAGAGAGGGCCGGCCCTCCCCTCCTCCACTCCTTTATATACGGGGGCAGGGGGCACCCCATAGACACACAAGTTGATCTTCGTGATCGTTCCTTAGCCGTGTGCGGTGCCCCCTCCATTATATTCCACCTCGGTCATATCGTTGCGGTGCTTAGGCGAAGCCCTGCGTCGGTAGAACATCATCATCGTCACCACGCCATTGTGCTGACGGAACTCATCCCCGACACCCTGCTGGATCGGAGTCCGGGGATCGTCATCGAGCTGAACGTGTGCAGAACTCGGAGGTGCCGTACGTTCGGTGCTTGGATCGGTCGGATCGTGAAGACGTACGACTACATCAACCGCGTTGTCATAACGCTTCCACTTGCGGTCTATGAGGGTACGTAGACAACACTCTCCCCTCTCGTTGCTATGCATCACCATGATCTTGCGTGTGCGTAGGAATTTTTTTTGAAATTACTACGTTCCCCAACAAGAACTTCAAATAATCATGACGATATCCATGCAATGATCATTATAGAGGCATCACGTCCAAGATTAGTGATCGACTCCTGCCTGCATCTACTACTATTACTCCACACATCGAATGCTATCCAGCATGCATCTAGTGTATTAAGTTCATGGAAAATGGAGTAATGCAATAAGAACGATGACATGATGTAAACCAGATCTATTTATGTAGAAATAGACCCCCGTCGTTTTATCCTTAGTAGCAATGATACATATGTGTCGGTTCCCCCTCTATCACTGGGATCAAGCACCGTAAGATCGAACCCACTACAAAGCACCTCTTCCCATTGCAAGATTAATAGATCAAGTTGGCCAAACAAAACCCAAATATCGGAGAAGAAATACGAGGCTATAAGCAATCATGCACATAAGAGATCAAAGAAACTCAAATAACTTTCATGGATAAAAAGATAGATCTGGTCATAAACTCAAAGTTCATCAGATCCCAACAAACACACCGCAAAAGAGTTACATCATATGGATCTCCAAGAGACCATTGTATTGAGAATCAAACGAGAGAGAGGAAGCCATATAGCTACTAACTACGAACCCGAAGGTCTACAAAGAACTACCCACGCGTCATCGGAGAGACACCAATGGAAGTGGTGAACCCCTTCGTGATGGTGTCTAGATTGGATCTGGTGGTTCTGGACTCTGCGGCGGCTGGAATTGATTTCTGTCGACTCCCTAGGGTTTCTGGAATATTGGGGTATTTATAGAGCAAAGAGTCGGTCCAGGGGGCACCCGAGGTGGGCACAACCCACCAGGGCGCGCCTGGGCCTCCTGGCGTGCCCTGGTGGGTTGTGATCCCCTCGGAGCACCCCCCCCCCCCAGGCGCTTCTCCGGCCCATTGGATGCCTTCTAGTCCAAAAAAGATGCACAAAAAGTTTCGCTCTGTTTGGACTCCGTTTGGTATTGATTTCCTGCGATGTAAAAATCATGCAGAAAACAGAAACTGGCACTTGGCACTATGTCAATAGGTTAGTACCAGAAAATGATATAAAATGATTATATAACATCCGAGAATGATAATATAACAACATGGAACAATCAAAAAATATAGATACGTTGGAGACGTCACTACAGGAATCAGGCACTTTGCCGTCTGCCATGGCTGACGGCAAAGGCATGCCTAGCTGACGCAAAGGTCTTTGTCGTCCGCCAGCAAACGACAACAGGTCCGGCTGAATAGGCTACGGTGAAGGGCTCTTTGCCGTCTGCTGGCGGATGGCAAAGATGAAAGGCTCTTTGTCGTCCACCAGCAGACGGCAAAGAGCCTGGACGGCACAAGTGCCAGGTTAGGTCCGTTAGGGGGCTAACGACGTGCTTTGCCATCCACGGGCGAACGGCAAAGACAATTGCACCTTTGCCGTCCACTAGCAAACGACCAAGTAGCAAAATAGGCAGCTGCCAGGTGTTGCCATGTGTCAAGCTATGTCGTTTGCTGGCGGACGACAAAGGTGCAACGTTGTTTGCCGTCTGCCAGCAGGCGGCAAAGTAACCAAATAGGCCAGCCAGTACCCCAGGTTGCACAGGTAGCCGCCACATGGCAGCTTTGTCGTCTGCTGGCAGATGGCAAAGCTTTTTGCCGTCTGCTAGCAGACGGCAAAGATCCTGTACAACCTCTATTTTCCTATTTTTTCTTATATTTATTCAATTTCAACGCACAAATTTCACAGCAGACATATGACATATCCAACACACAAGTTTCATCCTACATACATAACCAACACATAGTTCCATCCATACATAACCAACACATAGTTTCATCACATTTTTCATCCAACACCTATCCATCCATCTAACAAGTTCCACATTGGTCATCGATACAAAAGAAAAGCAGAAAGGGAACACTCCATCCATGCAAGCTTCTATGAAGTAAATGAAATCTGCAAAATGGGAAACAAGAAAGTTAGAAGAAGAAAACTAGAAGAAGAAGAAGAAGAAGAAGAAGAAGAAGAAAAAGAAGAAGAAGAAGTAAGCATACTTAGGTAAAATTGAGCTAACCTAACTAATTATGCCTTTTTTGAGTGAACTAGCATATTATGCCATTTTTGATATAAAGCACCTAAGTATAGGTCATTATTGAGCTAACCTAGGTAACTAAGCATATTAGAGCTAACTTAGAGCTAACTTTGGTCATTTTGGACGAGAAGAAGAAGAAGAAGAAGAAGAAGAATAAGAAGAAGAAG